>NC_057798.1:386933899-387232820 GCF_018294505.1 Triticum aestivum | reverse complement strand
CAAAAGGGTGAAAACTCGATCTGATCGTAATCTGTCAATCGGTTTCTCTCTCAAACATTGTGTCTTTGTGCCTCGCTCAGTAGCCCCCTCGATATGTAGACTTCTTGCGTGCGCACAGCTGTAGTGACGATGACGCTGAACCCAGTGTGCCTCGTTTTTACCGGCCTCATGTGATAGTTTTCACCCTGTTTTCTGCTAATTAACAAGGCAACCTTTTATTTGTTACGACTAGTGAATCTGAAATCATTTGGGGCAGACCTAAAATATATCACTTCAACCCAATTATCGCAGTAACTATTTTAAAAGAATCTAGCTAGATGCACATGCGTTGCACGGAACATCAAGATGCATTTGTATGAGTAGTTTATCTTGTGAGAGAAAAGGATGAACGAGGGAAGGCCTTATTTGCGAACGTGGAGAGGGGTGTGTGTATATTTTTGCAAAATTTCCATAGTTTCCTTCCTATCTGTTAGATATAAATCCGACGGCCTATATTGCAGGATGGCATGCACACCATCATCACCAACTCTGTTTTCTACTCCCTCTGTTCCTAAATATTTGTCTTTTTAGAGATTTCAAGAAGTGACTACATACGGAGCAAAATGAGTGAATCTACACTCTAAAATATGTCTACATACACATCCGTATGTGGTACTCCATTTGAAATCTGAAAAAGACAAATATTTAGGAACGGATGGAGTATAAGGGTAGACATGGAGATATATCTCCAGGATGGTCTAAAACAAAAATGTGCTAGACTGGTTAGCGTCGGATGCTCGCAACGCGATGACATGAGTTCGTATTCTATCTTTAACTTTAGATTTTTATATTATATATTACTTATTTAATATATAATTCTTTCGCTACTGTACTGACAATGGAACCCACAGAGTACTTAGAATACAAGATTAAGAATGGACTTGTTTCTTTTTAACTTTCTGTACGAAGTTGTAGCCACCCTGCAAGTCACGTGTACACTGTACATGCAATTAACATTTTATAGAGGGACAATCGTACATGCAATTAACTCAAATGGATTGGATGTCACTCTATTATTTCTAGCATAAGAGCATCTCCAACGGCAGCCGGCAAATTACCTCCAGCTTCCTTCCGCGGAGGACGACATCAAACGCCAGCGGCATACATTTTCACAACTCTAACCAACTAGATGAAATTCGTGCAAACACGGACTGATTTCATATAAGCATGAAGGATTTCGTTTAAAAAAGCTGGATCTTCATATAAACATGATGGATTTCATTACATTTACATGAACTAAGTGGTGCCAATCTGTCTCTTTTGGTATAATTAATACTCCCTCCGTCCGGAAATAATTGTCCTAGAAATGGATGTATCTAGACTTAATTTAGTTATAGGTACATACAATTTATCCATTCTTAGAACAATTTTTTCCCGCCAGCTGAAGAGGGAGTACATAATCTAAATGGCCGCCCGCGGATCCCTTTGTCTTCCTCATGTCCGGCAGACACTTGCGGGGTCGACGAAGGTCCTCGGAAGAGACGAAGCAGCAAAGAAACCACCCGAATGCACAGTCGTCGCCTCGGTGGTGGCCTTCAAGGGACCCAAGTGGCGGCGGCCTCCCGTGTTCTACTTCTCCTTGATGATGGCGGCAGACACGGAGAAGCTAGCCACCGACTCGTCGCTCTCCATGCACCCGGCTTCTGTCTCTGCCTGCATGGTGCTGCCGCAGGCACGGGAGGCGTGGCCACCGCAGACACTGGTGGCGCGGTACGATGTGGCAACGACGACACCCGTACCGGCGTGCTCGCCGCTATGTCGGCATGGAGCAACTCGCCACTCCTCATTGAGCTGAACTGGGGCGGCAAGTTGCTGAACCACGCGCCTGCTTGAGGCGGCAACTGGCTCCGTCGGGCCAAGCGAGGTTGGTGAAGCACCGAGCAGGCTCGCCCGTATCCGGAGGGCTCGGTGGGCCCCCAGTCGGGTAATATGCCGGAGAACGGCTCCTCGAAAGCCATCGGAGTGTGGAGAAAATGGTGAAGGAGGAGATGGGGGAGCGGCGGAGGGGTGCGATTCTTGCCCGTTGTCTGTCTGGCCTCGTGTAGATAGAGGGCGGATGGTAGGAGCTTGGCCAGAGTATGGCCTCATTTAAACTGAGGGCGGATGGGAGGAGCTCGGCCAGTGTTGTGTTTAATTCCGGCCCGCTCATGAACGGACGTGTGGCCGGAGTAGGTTTCTTGGTGAGGGAGTCCTGGACTAGGGGGTGTCCGGATAGCCGAGCTATCATCATCGGCCGGACTCCAAGACTATGAAGATACAAGATTGAAGTCTTCGTCCCGTGTCCGGATAGGACTTTCCTTGGCGTGGAAGGCAAGCTTGGCGATATGGATATGTAGATCTCCTACCATTGTAACTGACTCTGTGTAACCCTAGCCTCTCCGGTGTCTATATAAACCGGATGGTTTTAGTCCGTAGGACAGAACAACAATCATACCATAGGCTAGCTTCTAGGGTTTAGCCTCCTTGATCTCGTGGTAGATCTACTCTTGTAATACCCACATCATCAATATCAATCAAGCAGGACGTAGGGTTTTACCTCCATCAAGAGGGCCCGAACCTGGGTAAAACATCGTGTCCCTTGTCTCCTATTACCATCCGCCTAGACGCACAGTTCGGGACCCCCTACCCGAGATCCGCCGGTTTTGACACCGACATTGGTGCTTTCATTGAGAGTTCCTCTGTGTCGTAACCGATAGGATCGATGGCCTCTTCAATCATCAACAACGACGCAGTCCAGGGTGAGAATTTTCTCCCCGGACAGATCTTCGTATTCGGTGGCTTTGCACTGCGGGCCAATTTGCTTGGCCATCTGGAGCAGATCGAAAGCTACGCCCCTGGCCGTCAGGTCAGATTTGGAAGTTTGAACTTCATGGCTGACATCCGCGGAGAGTTGATCTTCGATGGATTCGAGCCATAGCCGAGCGCGCCGCACTGTCATGATGGGCATGATTTAGCTCTGCAGCCGGACAGTGCCCTGGAGGCTGCACACGGGCCCGCTCCGACCTTCGATTCGGAGCCGGCTGCGCAGATCGAGGACGGGTGGCTAGACACTGCCTCGGGGGTTGTAAACTCTACGGCGATGGAGCCGAGCACTGACCTTGTCCCTTGTAAAGCCCGTGACTCCGAGGTAGCGGACTCCTCGCCGGACTCCGAATCTCCCGCGCCCCCTTTGATCGAATCCGATTGGGCGCCGGTCATGGAGTTCACCACTGCGGATATATTTTAACACTCACCCTTCGGCGACATCCTGAGTTCGCTAAAATATCTCTCGTTATCAGGAGAGCCCTGGCCGGACTGCGGTCAGGACGGTTGGGATGCGGACGATGAAGAAATTCAATGCCCACCCACCACCCACCTAATAGCCACTGTCGACGATCTTACCGACATGCTAGACTTCGACTCTGAGGACATCGAAGGTATGGACGACGATGCCGGAGACGACCAAGAACCAGCACCTAATGGGCCCTGGAAAGCCACCTCATCATATGACATATACATGGTGGATATCCCAAAGGATGGGAATGGCGAGGGAACAACGGAGGACGACCCCTCCAAGAAACAGACCACGCGCCGGCGTCAGCGGCGCCGCTCTAAATCCCGCCAAAGCAAGAATGGAGATTCCGGCACCGGATATAATAACACCCCAGACAGTGCCGAAGACAACCCCCTCCAGCAAGATTCAGCACAGGAGGACGGAGAAGCCAGCCCTCATGAGAGAGCGGCAGATGAAGAGGTAGAGGATGATAATTACATGCCTCCCTCCGGAGACGAGGCAAGCCTCGACGACGACGAATTTGTCGTGCCTGAGGATCCCGTCGAACAAGAGCGTTTCAAACGCAGGCTTATGGCCACGGCAAACAGCCTCAATAAAAAGCAGCAACAGCTTAGAGATGATCAAGATCGGCTAGCCGACAGATGGACTGAAGTACTTGCGGCCGAAGAGCATGAGCTCAAACGCCCCTCCAAAAGTTAACCCCAACGCAAGCTGCTCCCCCGATTAGAGGAGGAGGCATATAAACCTGCATCACCAGAGCACAATACGGCTGACCGACCACCTCGTGGCCGCGACCAGGAGGCGTTTAGGCCCCCCGCTAGAACCGTACCCCGGCATCGCTCGAAAAGCAAAAAGCCACAGGGGAACGCTCCGGACTTGCGAGATATATTGGAGGATAAGGCAAGAATATCAAGATTGATCTACGGATCGCGTGGGCGCCCCATGATACGTGACGACAACCGTCGCGCCGGACACAGCAAGTCCGGCCGGGCCGAACACAGTAGACAGAACTCGTTTGAGCTCCGTCGTGATATAGCCCAATACAGAGGCGCCGCACACCCACTATGCTTCACAGATGAAGTAATGGATCATCAAATCCCCGAAGGGTTTAAACCCGTGAATATTGAATCCTATGATGGCACAATAGACCCCGCGGTTTGGATCGAAGACTATCTCCTCCATATCCATATGGCACGCGGTGATGATCTTCACGCCATCAAGTACCTCCCACTCAAACTTAAAGGACCAGCTCGGCATTGGCTTAACAGCTTGCCAGCAGAATCAATTGGGTGTTGGGAGGACCTGGAAGTCGCATTCCTTGATAACTTCCAGGGCACATATGTGCGACCACCAGACGCCGATGACCTAAGCCACATAATTCAGTAGCCAGACGAATCGGCGAGACAATTATGGACACGGTTCTTAACAAAGAAAAATCAAATCGTCGACTGTCTGGATGCAGAGGCTCTTGCAGCCTTCAAACATAACATTTGCGACGAGTGGCTTGCCCGGCACCTGGGACAGGAAAAGCCGAAATCCATGGCAGCCCTCACATCACTGATGACCCGCTTCTGCGTGGGAGAGGACAGCTGGCTAGCTCGAAGTAACAACCTTAGCAAAAATTCTGACAGTCCGGATACCAAGGACCACAATGGCAGGTCGCATCGCAATAAGAACAAACGCCGTGTCAACGGCGACAATACTGAGGATACGGCAGTCAATGTCGGATTCAGAGGCTCAAAGCCCGGTCAGCAGAAAGAGCCATTCAAACGAACTACTCCAGGTCCGTCCAATTTCGACCGAATACTCGATCGCTCGTGCCAGATACACGACACCCCCAAAAAGCCAGCCAACCACACCAACAGGGATTGTTGGGTATTCAACCAGGCAGGCAAGTTAATTGCCGAAAACATTGACAAGGGGCTGCATAGCGATGACGAGGAAGAGACCCGGACGCCGAACAATAGAGGACAGAAGGGTTTCCCCCCACAAGTGCGGATGGTGAACATGATATACGCAACCCACATACCCAAGAGGGAGCGGAAGCGTGCACTCAGGGACGTATACGCGATGGAGCCAGTCGCCCCGAAGTTCAACCCATGGTCCTCCTGCCCGATCACCTTTGATCGAAGGGACCACCCCACCAACATCCGCCACGGAGGATTCGCCGCATTGGTCTTAGACCCAATCGTCGATGGATTTCACCTCACCAAAGTCCTGATGGACGGCGGCAGCAGCCTGAACTTGCTTTATCAGGATACATTGCGCAAAATGGGCATCGACCCCTCAAGGATTAAACCCACAAAGACGACCTTTAAAGGCGTCATACCAGGTGTAGAGGCCAATTGCATAGGCTCAGTTACACTGGAAGTGGTCTTCGGATCCCCGGATAACTTCCGAAGCAAGGAGTTAATCTTCGACATAGTTCTGTTCCGCAGCGGCTATCATGCTCTGCTCGGACGTACCGCGTTTGCAAAGTTCAACGCGGTGCCGCACTACGCATACCTCAAGCTCAAGATGCCAGGCCCTAGATGAGTCATCATGGTCAACGAAAACACTGAACACTCTCTCCGAACGGAGGAACATACAGCGGCTCTCGCGGAAGAAGTACAGTGCAGCCTCTTAAGGCAATTCTCGAGTCCGGCCGTTAAACGACCGGACACAGCCAAACGCGCCCGGAGTAACCTACAACAAGACCACCTAGCATGTTCTGAACACGCGTAGCAATTCGGCCCCAACCCCAGCCCCTACAAAATTGCAAGACTGGTCCTTCGCGTACATCATTACGCTCTGGAGATACCATGGGCATAGGGGGAGGGGCACGACCACGATAGGCCCAGAATGCGGATTAACCACACCAGGGGCTCTCAAGTGTGTCGTTCCTTTATTTTTCTTTTTTTTACCCACGGGCTCCGTTCATCAGAGGCCCTGTCCGGCAGTAGACCTGCCGAACTCACGATGCAACAGCCAGGGAGGGAGAAAGGCTACGACAAGTACCAAGATGGTCTCCATTACGAGCATTAAATCTGTTTTATACACCATTCCGCGGCCTACCCCTGGAGGGGGACATGTTTAATAGTCCCACCCATTGCTTACCGCACTCTTTGTATCGTTCTGCATTCATAGCAGTATTTCTTGAATAAAACAATGCATCGCCTTTTGCTTATAATTGCATTCCTTTCTCATACATATGTTAATTTATGACATGTCGCATCCGTACACTTTGGTACGGCTAAATACACGAGGGGCTTAAGTTCCCCATATTATGGTGTGATAAGTCCGAACACTTTCACAAGTGAGGCACCCCAAACTTATAGCATTATATGCATCGGCTCCGAATCATGTCTTGGGTCAATAGTTGGGTTTGCCCGGCTCCCACGTTTTGGTACCTTACGTTCCGTTGTATCGGCTAAGGTGGCACTGGGAGAACCACTGCGATTGCGCCCCAGTTGAGCTGGGTGAGCACCTTAGTGGAGAAAGCTAAAACTGACCGTCATGATAAGGCGAGAGCCGGTCGCTGTTCGAGAGGTTTTTTCGAGTCCCTAAAGACTTATGCCGCTTAGAGCGAGGAACAGGCTTTTGTCCGGCCCAGGCGTGGATAGCGCCCCGAATTCGGTCTTCCGAACACTAGGGGCTTCACCGAAATTTAAAATTATAGAATTCTATGTCTAAGTGAGAGTGTTCAAGCATTATAAGTCCGGTTGCCTTGTTCATTGTGTTGAGCGCCTCCCTAGATGGACCCAAAGATGGGAACAAGAGTGCTCAAATTTATCCCGAACACCCCAGCACTCGTGGCATGGGGGCTGAAGCCGACGACTTGCCATCTCTCTTGATAAACGGCCGCACAGAAGGTAATATTTTAAATTAACAAGCATTGCTTAGCGCATATGAACAAAGTTTTCAGTGCACAGGATAACAAAATGCGAGTCTACTCAAATATTACATCTTTGGAGCACTCACCCGCAATAATGTGGGCACCCTTCAGGACACTCTTATAATACATCTCAGGCGTGCGATATTCCTTGCCCGGCGGCGGCGGGTCCGTCACAAGCTTCTCCGCATCCATCTTGCCCCATTGCACCTTTGCACGGGCAAGGGCCCGACGGCACCTTTAACACAGGCGGAGTGCTTGATGACTTCAACCCATGGACAAGCATCCACCAGCCGCCGCACCAGGCCGAAATAGCTCCCAGGCATGGCCTCCTTGGGCCACAGCCGAACTATTAGGCCCTTCATGGCCTGTTCGGCCACCTTGTGGAGCTCGACCAGCTGCTTCAGCTGGTCGCTAAGGGGCATCGGATGTCCGGCCTCAGCATACTGAGACCAGAAGACCTTCTCCGTCGAGCTCCCCTCCTCTGCCCGGTAGAATGCGGCAGCATCGACACGCTGCGGGGCAGATCTGCAAACATTCCTGGAGAGCTCTGAATCCGGGTAAGTAACAGGTAATTCACTTTAACATGCTTGCTTTGCATGAAGAATGCCTTACCCGCCGCTATTTTCTTCAAATCCTCGATTTCCTGGAGGGCTTTGTGGGCATCGGCCTTAGCGGCCTTGGCACTCTCAAGAGCCGACGCAAGCTCAGACTCTCGAGTCTTCGAGTCACGCTCCAAACTCTCATGCTTTTCCACGAGAGCCTGGAGCTCTTGTTGTACCTCCGCCACCCATGCCTCCTGCCTCTCTCGCTCGGCTCGCTCTACGGCCGCATTGCGCTCGGCCGCAGACACCGCCTCCTTCAGGGTTGCCACCTCGTTCGTGGCCCCTGGAGTACCCAAGTTGTCCTTGTTATTTCCCTTGCAACCAAATCCTTTTGTGTAAGGTACAAATGTTATAAGGTGTTTCTCACCTTCCTTGTCCTCGAGCTGCCTCTTGGCACGGCCGAGCTCGCTCTCGGACCGCTCGAGGCTCTGCTTCAAAGCATCGACTTCTGCAGTCAGTGCGGCAGAGGTCAGCAGCGCAGCCTGCAATCCCATATTGACATATTTTTTATGACTCATGTGTATATATTTTTAGATTCTCAATCCGGCTTTTCTTTCCAAACACCGAACCAAGCATCAGGGGATACTGTCTATGCGGTACTATTCTACATATATTAAACTTCTGACCTCAAAGCCTGTTAGAAGGCTACTGCAGGCTTCGGTCAGCCCGCTCTTGGCGAGCTGAACCTTCTGAATCACCGCACTCATAACAGTGCGGTGTTCTTCTTCGATGGAAGCACCGTCGAGCGCCTCCAGTAAGTTATCCGGCGCCTCCGGTTGGACGGAAGCCGCCGGTGTCACGGTCTTGCCCTTCTTACGAAGGGGCCGCCCGCCGGACTCCGGAACCACTGCAGGTTCCGATGCGGAGTCCAGTGCAAAGTTCGGGAGGTTGCCCTGCGGCACCTCCGGGGCCTCCTCCTCCTGGCGGGTCCCTTCCCGGGATCCCACCTCGCCATCGTTGGCATCGCGGGGGGTGGAGGTGGTCGGAAGGGAATCCATATCCGACGCACCCAAGGACCCGCTCGACGAAGCGGGAAGATCGTCCTTGGGCGGACTGCAGGGTTGTATGCGGCATTAGAAAGACACCATGTGGCGAAAAGAAAATCATGAAGTTATTCGGAGGTCCGGATACTTACGATCTCGCCAGGGGCTTGGCCCTTGAAGGCCAATCCTCGTCGTCGTCGCCGGCATTGGCAGAATAGTCCGGAGGAAGAGTCCTTCCCTTCTTGGACCCTTCGGCCTCCCCCGCTGGGGAGGCCTTCCTTTTCTTCCCTCCCCCCATGGGGGGAGAGGCCTCTTTCTTCTCCTCCTCGCCTTCGGTTGAGGAGTCCACCTCAGAGTCATCGGACGAAGAGTCCGATGACACCTGAAAACGGGAAGTCTTTCGAGTGCCCGTGGCCTTCTTCTTGGCCTTCTTCTCCGGCACCACGTGGGGTGCCGGAACCAGCAGCCCCGTTAAGTGGGCGTCCGCTGGGTCTTCTGGCAAAGGAGCCGGACAGGTAGTCTGCTCGGCCTTCTTCAGCCAGTCCTGTCAAAGGGGAGGGAGTTTAGATCCCGCATAGAGTCACACTATGGAAAACAAGTGTCCCGTAAAGGGTAAAATCATTTACCTCGTCAGCCTGACGCTGCGAGCGGAATCCGCGATCTTCGGTAGCGGATGCGGGAGCCTCGGCGCCCTTGAACAGCACCCTCCAGGCCTCTTCGTACGTAGTGTCGAAGAGCCTGCTCAAAGTCTGGTGCTTTGCCGGATCAAACTCCAACATATTGAAGTCCCGTTGCTGGCACAGGAGAATCTGGCGGATGAGCATGACCTGGACTACGTTGACAAGCTTGATCTTTTTGTTCACTAGCTTTTGGACGCAGGCTTGGAGTCCGGTCAGCTCCTCCGAATCACCCCATGACAGGCCACTCTCTTTCCAGGAGCTGAGCCGTACGGGGATGCCAGATCTGAATTCGGGGGCCCTGCCCATTTAGGGTCACGCGGCTCAGTGATGTAGAACCACCCCGATTGCCACCCCTTAATGGTTTCCACGAAGGTGCCTTCGAGCCAGGTAACGTTGGGCATCTTGCCCACCATGGCACCTCTGCACTCCACTTGGTTGCCCTTCACAACCTTCGGCTTGACACTTAAGGTCTTGAGCCACAAGCCGAAGTGGGGCTAGATGCAGAGGAAAGCCTCGCACACGACGATAAACGCCGAGATGTTGAGGATGAAATTCGGGGCCAGATCATGGAACATGAGCCCCCGGACAAAAGGATGGAGCGGGAAGCCCAGTCTGCGGAGGAAATGAGGAAGAAATACCACCCTCTCATGGGGCCTGGGGATGGGGATGAGCTGCCCCTCGTCGGGCAGCCGATGCGCGATGTCACTGGACAGATATCCGGCGTCGCGCAGCTTCTTGATGTGCCCCTCCATAACGGAGGAGGCCATCCACTTGCCTCCCGCTCTGGACATAGTTGGAGAAGGTTGAGGCGAGATGTGCGGACTTGGGCGCTGGAGCTCGAGTGCGCGGAGATGGATAAGCAAAGGAGGAAGAAGGCGTAGGTAAAAAGGTGGATCCTTATCCCCTTATATATGGGCGAACGAAACTATGCGTCCCCACCGGCCTGGTAAAACTCGCTTATCTCCCAAGCGCCATAATCAATGGCGTGGTTGGGTTACCCACGTCCGTATTGAAGGGAATCCTAGAATAAGGGGAACACGATCTCTGCTTCGACAAGACGTGCCAAGGAAACCGCTTCGCTAAATGCACTGAGGTGGTATAATAAAGACGGTTTGGGTAAAAGCTTGGTTGTGGTGTGATGACACGCCACGAAATACGTCAGCAGATTGAACTTGTGTAAATATTATTCTCTCTACGGTGGTATGTGGAATTTATTTTGCAGAGCCGGACACTATCCTGGTGTTCACAATCTTCTATAAATTATTCGGAGGAGGAACCCGCCTTGCAATGCCAAAGACAATATGCGCGCCGGACTCATCGTCATTGAAGCCTGGTTCAGGGGCTACTGAGGGAGTCCTGGACTAGGGGGTGTCTGGATAGCCGAATTATCATCATCGGCCGGACTCCAAGACTATGAAGATACAAGATTGAAGACTTCGTCCCGTGTCCGGATAGGACTTTCCTTGGCGTGGAAGGCAAGCTTGGCGATACGGATATGTAGATCTCCTACCATTGTAACCGACTCTGTGTAACCCTAGCCCTCTCCGGTGTCTATATAAACCGGATGGTTTTAGTCCGTAGGACAGAACAACAATCATACCATAGGCTAGCTTCTAGGGTTTAGCCTCCTTGATCTCGTGGTAGATCTACTCTTGTAATACCCACATCATCAACATCAATCAAGCAGGACGTAGGGTTTTACCTCCATCAAGAGGGCCCGAACCTGGGTAAAACATCGTGTCCCTTGTCTCCTATTACCATCCGCCTAGACGCACAGTTCGGGACCCCTTACCCGAGATCCGCCGGTTTTGACACCGACACTTGGTTTGCATGCGGGTTTAACGGAGGGGTTTGATGGAGGCGAGGAGGCGTGTTCAGCCGGGCGTGCAGCGGGCGGCGCAGTACTATTCGATTTGACAGCGGGTGGCGCAGTTCCTAATACGGCTTTAATGCAGACGAGGGAGGAAGTAGCAGTTCCTGAAATGTTGAACAACCAATGCATCATCCTTCAATTAATCCATGATGGAAGTAATGGGAGAAGGACCGGGAAAAGAGGCTGCACGATGTGAATGCAACGCAGTTTGCCCTCATATAAAGGTGCCCGTCCATTCCAATGCATCTACCATATCGTACGCAGCTAAGCATTTGTCTAAGCACCTACACTAAGCGCAAAAGAGCTCACTCCTGACCTATGGCGGCGATGCGAGTGAGCGGCCAGTGGCTGTGCCAGATGGACCACGACGCCGACCTGCGGCATGGCACCGAGGATCGTCTCCAGTCGGTGTTGGGACCAGCTGGTGGATGGCCGACGTCGACGCCAACTATGACTCTCAGGTGGACCAGATGATTCTTGCCACCACCAACAAGTTCACCGTCCTCAAGAAGCTCACGACGACATCGCCGTACTCCTCCAGCCCGGGCGCTCGGGCTCCTCATTGCCTGCCACCCTAATCGGCCTCAATGGCTGGAACCTCTTTCAAGCACTAGTGGCCCTGCGACTGCCCGCCGACGCCATGAAGAATGTCCACCTGGAGGTCGCACTCGCCGCGAGGCGCCTCGCCCTGCAAGAATTTGTCGACCTACACATCCACGTGTATGAGCAAATCGTGTACATAGGTATCTACAAGGATAGTGAGGATGCTACGACGTTGGCCTTCCTCAACCGGCTGGAAGCCTTGGATGACTTTGCTGAGAAGCACCTCGACCTCGCCACAAAAGCCACCGCTCCCTAGCCGCCGGTCGGTGGCCCGGCGCACTAAGTTGAGGAGGAGGAGGTCGTACGTTGATGGATGCATCTTTCTTCTTGCCTTCTGTAACCACCACTGCGATCACATCATCGTGGCCTTAATTCTTATTGTGTTGTTGCATTCTCGTTCTAGTCAATACCGACATGTGTGATCCCTTTGCTTTATTATATGCATCACTGTAACTAGTACTCCATCCGTCAATTTATAAGTTGTGCTTACCTTTTCCATCAACTTCGTGCAACGCGCGGGCATCTTGCTAGAAACACTAGAACATGCCAGACCGCGTGTGACCAAACCGACGATGTGCCAACCTAGCTACTACGTACCCTTCTTATCTGACGGAAATAGCACTGCCCTAGCGTTTCCAATCGTTATTTCTATCTATCTATCGTGCCAAGGAGAAGAACCAAATGTTACAATGTATACATGTTTCTCTACTCCTACTCCTATAGAAGACTCAGTTGGTGATGGTGGTGTGTCTGCAATCCGTCGTTTCTGACCATTAGATCTGCATCTAACAGTTGTGAGGTAAGTGGTGGCATTTTTGCAACAATAGCCCACTTCTCTGCTCCAATTTGCAGAAAACCCCTTATTATCTAGAAAGCAACCATATCCCTCCCTCACCTCACCAAAACAGCCTGAGAAATATATTTTGAGTGAAAAGAACTCCCTCCGTTCCTAAATATTTGTCTTTCTAGAGATTTCAATAAGTGACTACATACGGAGCAAAATGAGTGAATCTACACTTCAAAATATTTAGAAAGAAGTTGAGTCTATGACATGTTGACCATGTAGCTAGAAATGTGTGGCAAGCCACAAGTGTAGCAATGAAGCAAACACATGCCTAAGATATTGTGGCACGCCTAAGCTTAGGCGTGGCAACCTTAGGCTGCAAACCAAACATCTATACCCCTTTATAGTGTGTGAATAACTTTGAAAGTTGGTCGTTGGATGAAGCCAATCCAAGATGGCAAATCCAAGCACTACTGGCCGTTGGATATCATCTACATTCCACCAGATTCTGCCACATGTAGAGTCTGGAAGACTCCACATGTAGAAGCATAATGCACAAACCACCAGAATCTCATGCGTGCAATGCACGTGTACCTTACTAGTAGTTGGTTGTAGTAAGAAACAAATTCTGGGTTTGGCACGAGCTCGTACTGCGGGAGCACCACAAGGCCTGCCACAGGAGTTATATTTCCCTCTAAGGGCCCACGGGACCGAACTTCAGTGGCTTAGTGCCTGGCCTATGAGTCAATGACATGCGGACCTTAAATGCGGCTGGCCCACATGTCATTCTCATGGTGGTGGCGTGGTTCGTGACTCACTCGTTTGAGATGAACCAGATGGTGGTGGCGTGGCCGTGGCGAGGGTACCACAGCTGGACGCCGGGCATTACGAGGCATAGATGGCCACACCGGTGGGTACTACCTATAGTACAGAAGTACTCCAGCTGAGGATTGATGCCCGGGACAAAATGTGTCACAGCCGCTGGATGAAAATTCGATGGTGCGGGAGTACGGATCGGAGCACAGCAGCAGAGCAGGCAAACCGCATCCAATCGGGTGTGGCTGTGGTAGAAAGTTGATGGTCGCCGCAGTTCAGCTGGCCCGCATGTCATGCACACAAAGGCAGGGGAGCAGTGGGGCAAGAGGGATGAGGCGCACGTCGGGGGCATGAGGATCCCCTGACGTGAACAATCCTACCATTCTATCACTGACATGTGGGTCCCCCAAGCATGGGTCCCACCTGTAAGCGAAGGAAAGGTAGGGTAAGGTAGTGATAGCCACGTCAGAGGATCCATGTCCATGTCGGGGGACATCGTGTCGTGGGTTGGAGTGGCATCGTGGGAATCGCGTGTGAGTGTGGTAGTGGTAGAAACAAGAAATGTGATGGTCGCCGTGGTTCAACTTCCATGGACAAGCTGTCATGTCTGCTGACACATGTATATCAAAACTAGAGTGTTTATATTTCAAGCATGTGAACAAGTATTATTCTACTACTTTGGATCCATGGGAACGAACGGGCCAGCACATTGGTACTAGTAGTGTCTATCTCTATCTCTAGAGGCCTTACCTCATTCATCCTTTTCTCTCACAAGATAAAGTACTCATACAAATGCATCTTGATGTTCAGTGGAACGTACGAGGGTGTTTCCTTGGGGGTCTCTCCAGCGCAACGTGGCCGTAGTTGCAAGTTGACGCCCCTTGAGATGCCGACGTTGAGGGGCACTCGGATTTCCTTCGATGAGCAGGTAAGATGAGTTTGATCACGTAGTAAATGCATTCTAAGGACTACTTCCGTGTCCATTTCCTAATTCTCCCCCTGCCCACTGTTTCACAGGTTAGGCTCGGTGCGAGTGGAGATTGGCTTGCATATGTACAGGAGGGTGTCGATGTCAAAACCGGCGGATCTCGGGTAGGGGGTCCCAAACTGTGCGTCTAAGGCTAATGGTAACAGGAGGCGGCGGACACAATGTTTACCCAGGTTCGGGCCCTCTCAATGGAGGTAATACCCTACTTCCTGCTTGATTGATCTTGATGATATGAGTATTACAAGAGTTGATCTACCACGAGATCGTAGAGGCTAAACCCTAGAACTAGCCTATTATTATGATTGTTGTTGTCCTATGGACTAAACCCTCCGGTTTATATAGACACCGGAGGGGGCTAGGGTTACACAGAGTCGCTTACAGAGAAGGAGATCTACATATCCGAATTTCCAAGCTTGCCTTCCACGCAAAGGAGAGTCCCACCCGGACACGGGACGAAGTCTTCAATCTTGTATCTTCATAGTCCAACAGCCCGGCCAAAATATATAGTCCAGCTATCCGAGTACCCCCTAATCCAGGACTCCCTCGGTAGCCCCCGAACTAGGCTTCAATGATGATGAGTCCGGCGCGCAGTTTGCCTTCGACATTGCAAGGCGGGTTCTTCTCTAAATCCAGAGTACATGTTGTAACGAGTAGTGTCCGGCTTCCCATTAATGTTGCACTCCTTGGCTTCTGTACTTTAATAATGGAAATCTCCACGTGTCGAGCGAATGCGAGAAGTCGGGGCATTTTACATTTGCCACCCTGACCATGTTAGTAGATCGTCTATTAAAGAGACGGGGATCCTCAGATCCAAATCACACCATCTTCCCCCGGCGAGTATCCATCAGAGCGCACCCGAAAAAACCATCCCAGCATGGCCGGCCGTCGCAGCTCCTCCTCTCGCTCCTGTAGCACTAAGCCAGGCGGGGAGCAAGCGGAGAGTTCTCCCAACCCATCCAGGGGGAGCGGGTATGACTCATCCCCTACTTGCCGAGGGACCTCGGATTTCCAATCCATCTGTTCCTCCGCGGGCTCCTAGAGTACTATGGCCTCCAGCTGCATAACTTCACTCATGTCTCCATATTACACATCGCCAGCTACGTCGCCTTTTACGATCTGTTTCTGGGCTGTGAAGCTTATTTCGAGCTATGGAAGAGGCTGTTCTGCCTCATACCCCGCACTCAGGAGGGGTCAAGTGGGCGGAGCCGAAATATGGCGCATTGCTGGGACCGGATACCTGTCCGGTACTCTGAAGAAGACATCCGAAGACTGGCCTTCGGAGTGGTTTTATATGGAGGACGTCCCCCTTCCGGACCCTATTCGGATGGGCCTTCCTGAGTTTGCAAATGCCCCGTTAAAGAAACGCCACAACTGGCGCCCCCGGAGCCCCCGGGAGGAAGATAACAGAGAGGCCCTTTACCTGATGGGCAGGATAAAAACGCTGGCCAAATCAGGACTGACAATAATCGAGGTTATGTCAATATGTATAATGCGGGGGGGGGGGGGGGCAGGCACTTCAGTATCGGGGGAAACCCGTGTGGCACTTCAATGGAGAATACGATGCCACCCGCTGCGGTTGTAAAGGTCCGGGGTCCGCCACCGCTGTGGTGAAAATACTGTCCGATTTGTACAAAGGAGAAGAAGAGGAGTTCGTCCGTATTAAGCCACGGGATGGATTCTCCATGTACAACCCCCAAGCTGGGTGAGCTGCTTTCTTTTACTCCAGTCATTCCCGCATTCTTCATCACAAATATTTACAATGATAATTCATAGCAGGAACTGCGAAAAGCTGTGAGGGAGGTCCACAGCCCATCTCCATAGCCAGAGGACCCCGACCGGGCCCTCGACCCCGGACTCGAAGAAGATCCGGACATATTTGTGGAGCTCGTTGACAGGACGTTCTATCAGCTAAGCTGTGATGGTGCCTTGGTGGCCATCATAGCCGATTACCCTGGCCTACTCCCTGCATCGGATGTAAGTAAAACTGGAGTCCCAACTTCTGAGAAGGATCCCTTCTTTGCACCTTACCCACCGCACACGTATTGCATCTTACAGGGAAGGCCATCGGGGCGCCGTGCCGAACCCGCGGTGACTCGTCAACAAGGGGCACCAAAGCCGGGTAGGATCAAAAGGAAGGCGGTTAGGACCGAGATGCCGTCGCAGAGGTATGAAAAAACCTGCTCCGTGATTATCGTCTTTAAAATATAATAATATCCGTGGTTCCTGGCAGAAAAACGCTCGTTGGACTATGTCTAGAGAGCCTGCCGGCCACGCCTCCACCAGCCGGACATAGGGGCGGAGGCTAACGCGGGGACAACGCCGGATGGTCCTCCTACAGAGGATGTGGATAGACTATCCGCTATGAATTCCGAAGTGGAGAGCGCCATGAATCACAGGCGTCGTCGGGCCGTACTTCATGACCCTAGTTTCTCCGAAGAGGCGTTCAATGCCTTCAACTCAGGAGACGCGTACATCCGAGCTGCCCAATATGGCCTTGCCAGAGCCACGGACCAGTATGTAAAGGATATACGGGTAAGAAAATCTAATAATTATGTATATCAGTAGCCCCTGAGACTTGAAACAGTTGCCCCAACTGAATTAAGGATCATTGTATGCATAGGTTCTTACGGAGAAGAATACCCAGTTGTCTCAAGAGCTGGAGGAGTGCAAAGCCTAGCTACGAGCCGTAGTTGCCAGAATGGAGGAGTCAAAGAAGGCCCCATCTGGTAATACTTATCTTGACCGAAAAGAATGTGACATGTACCAGTTAGTATTCGGCGTGCATGAAAATCTAACAATAGATTCTGCAGACAATCCCGGAGGTAATCCGGAGATCGTACCGGGGGATGAGCAACATGCTCAACGTGCTTACACAGGTTATTCGAGAGAAAAATGATCTCCGGGATGCCCATACCCGGCTGGGTGTTGAACTAAAAGATGTTCGAGCCCAACTTGCCGACTCCGTGAAGGAGAATAAGAGGCTCCGACACGGCATTATTAGTAAGTGCTCGAACAAACCTTTATGGAGTTCGGCGAAGAAACGGGCTAACAAAGTTATGTCTGTAGGTATGCTGACAGGTCGTCCCGAAGAGGAGATGCCCGAATCTGCAGGCGATCTTCTGTAAGAGCTCTCACAACTGCACGAACAAGTTCGGTAGGTGATGCAGAGTATTGCCCATGCCTTGTGGCCATCTGCCTCCCTGCCGGGAGGCATGGGGGAGCTTGTAGAGATGCTCAAGGGAGCTGAGCGGTGCTTTCGAATATGGCAGATATCGGCCTGTCGACAAGGTGCAAGGGAAGCCTGGGCCATGGTGAAGACGCGATACACCAAGGCTGACCCGAACCACATGGCCGAGGTCGGACCTGTAGGGTAGGATGGGAAAGAGATCCCCGTTAGTCTGGTATATCACCAGGTAGGTTTAGCCGCAAGGTATTCCCAACAGGATTGTAGGCTAGACAGCCTGTTGGATGGTATAAAAGAAGAATTTAGTCAGTCTAAGTGATTGTGTACTTCAAATGACATATTTTGTCCCTAGCCAGATTGTAAATCATTTGTCATGGCGGACCTTTTCGCTTCAACCTCCGGACCCGACAGTCCGGAGTGTATCCGAATACCCGCTCAGTTATGTAAAAACCGGGGTACGTGTGGAAACCAGGCGTAGGGGTCATAAGTGCTTGAACAGACAAGTACCCAACAAGCTATGTTATATTACATGGATAGTAAGAAACATCTTCCAGGGAGAATAGTTCCATTAAGCGTTCCTTTCCCTGGGTACGCATGCAAATGTGCATGTCCGAACTGCGAAAAGAGACGTAGGATATAAACATATGGGGGCATGTATTGCAATAGGTAAGAAACATCTTTTGTTCACCGACCGAATATTCCCTTAAAAACGCTAGATTTCGGCTTCACCCAGTCCGAGGTACACATCCGGCTGACCCGGCAGTAACAATCGTAGAGGTGCTCCCCTTATGCCCTAGCTGAACTAACGAGAACGTAGGGCATAAACACAGGAGCCAGGCAACCCAACTTGGCCAAAACTTAAGTCATATCGATGCATATAATGGCGATAAAAGGTGCATATGGAGAAGCGACACATATGTAGTGGGCATAAAGCACAGGAGATAATTATATTAAGCTTCTGTATAAGAAGCCCCCAGGTATAATGAGTGTGCATGGCGCGTCAAGATTGTGTAGTCAAGACACACTTTAAGCTTTTAAGGCCATAAAGAAAAAGGAAGAAAGAAAGACAGAAAGGAAGTGGATATAAAAAAGCAGAGGTAAGGAGACGAACACAGAGTCCGGCACTAGGCGTAGAATCTTCGGAGTTTGGCCGCGTTCCATGGGTTTGGCTCGAGTCGATTGTCAGATGTGTCACGCAGACGGTACGCTCCTCCGGTGAGAACTTTATCGATGATGAAGGGACCCTCCCGCTTGGGCTTGAGCTTGTCATTTTTCTTCTCCGGTAGGCGTAGAACGAGTTCGCCAATGTTATAAGTTTTGGCCCGTACTTCTCTGCTTTGATACCTTCGAGCTAGTTGCTGATAGAATGCGGAGCGGGCTTTTGCAATGTCACACTCCTCCTCTAGGGCATCTAAAATGTCCTGCCGATCAAGCTCGGCTTCTTTCTCTTCGTACATGCACACTCGAGGTGAGTCATGAATGATGTCGCAGGGCAATACCGCCTCTGCGCCGTACACCATAAAAACGGTGTGTATCCAGTAGTGCGATTCGGCGTGGTCCGCAGCCCCCATAGTACGGAGTCGAGCTCCTCAACCCTGTGCATATCTGATTCTTTTCAAGGATCGCACTAGTCTCGGTTTGATGCCGCTCATAATAAGACCATTTGCTTGTTCGACTTCACCGTTTGTTTGGGGGTGATAGACGGAGGCATAATCGAGCTTAATGCCCATGTTGTCGCACCAAGTTTTCACCTCGTCGGTTGTGAAGTTGGAGCCGTTATCGGTGATGATGCTGTGGGGGACACTGTAATGGTGTACGACCCCGGATATGAAGTCTATCACTGGTCCGGACTCGGCCGCTTTAAATGGTTTGGCTTCTATCCATTTGGTGAATTTATCCACCATGACCAACAAGTATTTTTTCTTATGGCTTCCTCCTTTAAGGGGTCCGACCATATCGAGCCCCCAGACCACAAAGGGCCAAGTTATGGGGATTGTTAGTAGAGCGGTAGGTGGCATATGGCTTTGGTTCGCAAAAAGCTGGCAACCTATGCAAGGTTGGATGAGGTCCTGTGCGTCTGCTCGGACAGTCGGCCAGTAGAAACCTGTACGAAAGGCCTTTCTTACAAGGGCCTGAGCAGCGGTGTGGTGGCTGCCGAGTCCAGCGTGAATTTCGGCCAGTAGTTATCGTCCTTCCTCTTCGGAGATGCATCTTTGGAGCACTCCGGTCGCGCTTTTCTTATAAAGCTCTCCCTCGTGAACCTTGTAGGATTTAGAGCGCCACACAATGCAACGTGCCTCGTTTTTGTCCTCAGGGAGTTCTTGCCTATTTAGGTAGGCTAAGAAGGGTTCTGTCCACGGGGCGATGACAGCCATAATTACGTGGGTCGAAGGTGTTACTTCGGTGGCGGAGCCTCCGATTACGTTAGAGTGTTCGGGATCTGGGGTTGTGTTTGAATCCGGACTGGTATTGCCGGTCTCCCCTTCCCACACCACGGATGGCTTGAATAGCCTTTCCAAGAAGATATTAGGTGGGACGGGATCGCGCTTAGCGCCGATGCGGGCGAGGATATCCGTTGCTTGATTGTTTTCTCGTACCACATGGTGGAATTGGAGCCCCTCGAACCGAGCTGACATTTTGAGGACGGCATTCCGGTAAGCCGCCATTTTTGGGTCCTTGGCGTCAAAGTCTCCATTTATTTGAGATATTGCAAGGTTCGAATCCCCATGCACTTCTAGGCATTGAATGCCCATAGAGACTACCATCCGAAGGCCATGCAACAAAGCCTCGTATTCGGCTGCATTGTTGGACTCTGTGTATAATATTTGGAGTACGTATTGGACTGTATCTCCGGTGCGGGAAGTCAGGACAACGCCTGCTCCCAAACCAGCCATCATCTTAGAGTCGTCAAAGTGCATGATCCAATTGGAGTATGCGCCATACTCTTTAGGGAGGTCGGTTTCTGTCCATTCAGCGACGAAGTCAGCCAGTACTTGCAATTTAATGGCTCTCCGTGGTTTGTATATGATGTCGAACGGGAGGAGCTCGATAGCCCACTTAGCAATTCGGCCCGTGGCATCACAGTTTTATATCGTTTAATGGTACTTCAGAGGCCACCATGATCGAACACTCTTGAAAGTAGTGTCATAGTTTCCGGGATGCCATGAAGACCGCGTGTGCTATCTTTTGATACTGTGGATACCGTGACTTACATGGAGTGAGGAAACTGGATACATAGTATACTGGCTTTTGAAGCGGGAACTTATGTCCGTCCGTCTCTCGTTCAATGACGAGAACTCCGCTTACAACCTGGTGTGTTGCGGCTATATATAACAGCATGGGTTCTCCGATATTTGGCGCAGCTAGGATAGGATTGCTGGCCAAGAGGGCCTTTATTTCTTCCAGTCCGGCCATAGCCGCCTCCGTCTAGTCGAAGTGTTCAGTGCGTCAAAGAAGGTGATAAAGAGGTAGTGCCTTGTCTCCCAATCGGGAGATAAAGCGGCTTAGGGCAGCCACGCATCCAGTTAATTTCTAGATTTTCTTGAGGTCTGTCGGGGTAGCCAACTGTGACAGAGCTCAGATTTTAGCCGGATTTCCTTCAGTTCCTCTATTGGAAATGACGAAGCCCAAGAGCTTTCCGGCAGGTACGCTGAAAATGCATTTTTCCGAGTTGAGCTTGATGTCATATGTTCGGAGATTGTCGAACGTAAGCCTCAAGTCGTCTATTAAAGATTCAACGTGTCTTGTTTTGATGACCACATCGTCTATGTATGCCTCCACTGTTTTGCTGATTTGTTTTTCCAGGCATGTCTAAATCATGCGTTGATAGGTTGCACAGGCATTTTTGAGCCTGAAAGGCATGGTGTTAAAACAGAAGGGGCCGTATGGTGTGATGAATGCCGTTGCGGCTTGATCGGACTCCACCATCTTGATTTGATGGTATCCAGAGTATGTGTCGAGGTAGCACAATGAGTCGTGTCCTGCGGTAGCGTCGATGATTTGATCAATGTGGGGGAGGGGGAAGGGATCCTTGGCAAGCCTTATTGAGGTCCTTGAAACCGACACATAGGTGCCAGGATTTGTCCTTCTTTGGTACCATCACCAGGTTTGCTAGCCAGTCCGGATGTTTTATTTCTCTGATGAATCCGGCTTCGAGTAACTTGGCTAGCTCTTCTCCCATGGCTTGTTGCTTAGGTTCTGAAAAGCCCCGAAGAGTCTGCTTGACCGGCTTGTATCCCTTCAGTATGTTTAGGCTATGCTCGGCCAGCCTACGTGGGATACCTGGAATGTCTGAAGGATGCCAGGCGAAGATGTCCCAATTCTCACGCAAGAACTCTCGTAGTGCGGCGTCTATTGTGGGGTTCAGCTGTGCCCTGATGGATGCTGTTTTTGTAGGGTCCATTGGGTGGACCTGGAATTTGAATATTTCGTCCGCTGATTTGAAAGGGGTGGACTTGGGTCATTTGTCGAGTATCACGTCGTCCCTGTCCACCATGGAGCGCAACGCAGTTAGTTCTTCGGCCGCGAGGGCTTAGGATAATGCCTCAAGGGTCAGTGCGGCGGTTTTATTTTCGGCGTGGAGTGCTACGTCCGGATCACTAGCTAGAGTGATGATTCCATTGGGCCCAGGCATCTTGAGCTTCATGTAACCGTAATGGGGTATAGCTTGGAAGCTCGTGAATGCATCCCGCCCTAAAAGGGTGTGGTATCCGCTACTAAACGGGGCCACTTGGAATGTGATTTCTTCAGACCTATAATTCTCCGGCGTGCCGAATACCACATCTAGTGTGATTTTTCCCGCACATCATGCCTCCCGCCTAGGGATGATTCCTCTGAAGGTCGTGCTGCTTTGCTCAATGCGGCTCTTGTCTATTTCCATTTTATTAAGAGTTTCCTCATAGGTGAGGTTTAATCCACTGCCACCGTCCACGAGCACTTTGGTAAGCCGAAAGCCGACCACAATTGGACTAAGGACAAAAGCGGCTGGTGCTTGAACTGTTCGGAATTGAGGTTCGTCACTAGCATTGAAAGTTATGGCCGTGTCGTTCCATGGATTAATTGCTGCAACGTGGCAGACTTCGGCGAGGCTGCGGAGTGCTCGCTTGCGCCTATTATTTGAGGCGAAAGTCTCGAAGACTGTCAGTACTGTATTGTTATTTTCCGCGGGATGGTGCTCTACGGTATTGTTGATGAGGAGATCCTCGCCGCTCTTGGCCACCTGCCGGAGTATCCAACATGCTTTGAGGCTGTGTGTTGGTATGGTATCCGGTGTACTATGAATTTTGCATGGCCCATTGAGCCATCCCTCCAATATGGTTCCACGCCCTATAGTGGGCTTTGGTTTCTCTGTAATTGGATCAGGTGACTTGCGAGAGTGCATCCTTTTAGTTCGGACGAGGGGTTTAGTGAGAGCCGAAGGATCCCAGAATTTTGTTTGGATTTTCTAGGCACTCTCCATCGCACAGTACTTTTGTACTATGGCCGCCAAGTCAGCGAAGTGTGCTATGTCAAGGCGACTTATGGCGTTGAGGATTCCCATGTCCGTGCAATTTTTGCAAAAGAATGAAATTGCGTCTTCCTCGCGATAGTCCTTGACCTTGCTCATTACAAGGAGGAATCTGGCCCAGAAGTGATGTACTGTCTCTTGGGGCTCTTGTCTAATGTTGGAAAGATCGCTTGTGTCTGGGTGGGTGGGTAGATTTAGGTCCAAACCCTGACCCGATCTAAGACCCAGGGGCAGAGGAGCTTCCGAGCTTGGCAGTTCGGGCTCTGGGATGTTGCCCAATTTTTCTGGCTCGCTGTCCGGTTCTAGGTTCGGAGATTGGGCCATGACCTCTCGTAGATGGTTATCCGGCTCGGAGAGCTCGGGAATCCGGACATAGTTCGTCCTCAAAATAGAGGAAGAATCGCTGCATTGCTCCTCCACCACCGCTATCTGATGGGTGACCGGCGAAGAGTTAATCTCCCTTTGGTCAGGTTTAAGCCCAATCCGATCATAGTCCGTAGTGACTCCCAGGGCGGCGATGCGATCCAAGAGCTCGTTCAGGGAGGAGAGCTCCATTGGGTCCATCTGTTCGGTGAATTCCGAGCTGACGTGGAGATTGTTTTTGATGACCTGACAAGTCATCATCGGCGCGATGGCCGAATGGGCGGTCATGACGAAGCCGCCTAGTCAGAGAGTTTGGCCTACAGCCAGGGCTCCCCCAAAGGTGATGTTGTCCTTGACAACAAGGTGAGCCATCAAACCTTACCATGACGGCATAGTGGAACTCTTAATGAAAGCACCAATGTCGGTGTCAAAACCGGCGGGTCTCGGGTAGGGGGTCCCGAACTGTGCGTCTAAGGCTAATGGTAACAGGAGGCGGGGGACACAGTATTTACCCAGGTTCGGGCCCTCTCGATGGAGGTAATACCCTACTTCCTGCTTGATTGATATTGATGATATGAGTATTACAAGAGTTGATCTACCACGAGATCGTAGAGGCTAAACCCTAGAAGCTAGCCTATGATTATGTTTGTTGTTGTCCTACGGACTAAACACTCCGGTTTATATAGACATGGAGTGGCTAGGGTTACACAGAGTCGGTTACAGAGAAGGATATCTACATATCCGAATTGCCAAGCTTGCCTTCCATGCAAAGCTGAGTCCCACCCGGACACGAGACGAAGTCTTCAATCTTGTATCTTCATAGTCCAACAGTCCGACCAAAATATATAGTCCGGCTGTCCGAGAACCCCCTAATCCAGGACTCCCTCATAGGGTACCAACATCAATTAGCACAACATTTACAACGGTGACACCGTTCCAGTAGAACCTTTGTCCAACATTGGGATCAGCCATGCAATGGGCCACCACATGAATTGGTACGATGGAACCACGGTGAGATTGAATAAGATAGCACGAACCTTGCACATGGCGGTCAAAGGTGGACCATGCTGTCTGTGGCCGATTTGTTGCCGTATGAGTACGAAGACGCCGTGCTCCTTTCTAACCGCATCATCACGGTGACAAACCAGGGGACTTGTTTCGTATGGGACACATCCTATGATATACTCCCTCTCTTCTTGTTTATTTGTTTTGTATCTTTTCGTTTTATAAGTTTCAAATTCAAATTTAGAGCTCCCCATCACATGTTGAGATTACAATGTCCATTAAATCATTGCGTGCATGTATAGTAAAGAAACAAATCTCGAGTTTGGCATGAGTTTGTGCAGCGGTAGCACCAGGCTGGCACAGGAGTTACTTTCCCTTTCAGGGCCCATGGTACTGAGCTTCAGCGCCTTACTACACCTGCCTTTGAGTCAATAACATGTGGACCCGATAGGTGGCTGGTCCACATGTAATGCTCCCGAAGGCAGAGGGGCAGTGGGGCCGAGAGGGGTGAGCCGCAGGTCGGGGTACGTGTGGTGTCATGGGTTCGAGCAACGTCATGGGAATCGCGTGTGGCTGTGGTAGAAACTTGATGCTTGCCGCATTTAAGGTGGCCCACATGTCATGCACACAAAGGCAGAGGGGCGGTGTGGCCGAGAGGGGTGAGGCGCACGTCGGAGGACGTGGTGCCGTGGGTTGGAGCGGTGTCATGGGAATCACGAGTGGTAGTGGATGAAACATGATAGTCGCCGTAGCTGAACTTCCATGGACAAGTTGCCATGTCTACGGACACATGCACTGCATACCGATCACTGGAAGGAGTAGTAGAGAAAGTTAGGCGGATAAATAGTTCCTTATAGTCAAGAAGACCCACGCTACTACTTGTTCCAAAGACATGCACGCCATCGAAATAGTCCATCTATATCGATATACACCGAGAGGGAATAATTTTTTTTACAAGATAGGAAATAGCTTCTTCTTCTTATTCTTCTTCTTCTTCTTCTTCTTCTTCTTCTTCGTTGAATGTGGGGTGAGTAGCCATGTTAGGTTCTATTGTACTACACAGTCCTTTATTTTTCAACATCAGCAATGCAACTGGGCCAACAGTTGTACACAATATCCGGGTCAACTTGTTATTCTCCACCCCGCTAGGCTGCAAACATTCCTAGGAGGTATGCATTAGGCTTAACAAGAAAATGGACTTTAATAAATAATAAATGGGATGTAATTATAATAACTGGGCAGTAACTATTAAAAAATGCACCAAACACGTAATTAGTTTAAAAAATAGATTATTTTTGGAATTTGAAATTTTTAATTTCATTACTTGTTGCGCGCGCAATATTTCGTTGTATTTTAACGTAATACAACTTTATTTTGAAATTGTATTTAATCTGACTAGAAATTTCGGATAAAAATATTTCGGATCCCATCAAAATGTGGGAATTTTTTTTGAATTCTGTTTTGAGCATTTGGTTGAAATTATTAATCGTTGTCCTAGCTAGAAAATGGGTTGTACTTTTAACAAACTGTAAATGGGTTGTAGTAAATTCCATTAGAATTAAAAAATGGGTTGTACATTCTTACAAATCGCAAATGGGATATATGTTCTCTGTCACACACTTGTGGGCCTTCTAAGTTGATGCGTCCCCTAAAAAACTAAGTTAACGCGTATGCAAGGCTTTGTCAACAACACATGGTTCTAGCAGCTGTGGCCGCTGGATGTCCATCCAACGGATGTCGTGCTTCTTCTTCAATCTCGGATACTCTTGCTTCAGCCGCCCAAAAAATGATTCCACCCCCTGACATCTGGGGCGTACCATTTCGGAGGCTGGCCTGTGGGCCTACTAAGTTGATGCATACCAAGGGCTTTGTCAACTTAGTCAATATAAACGATTCTAGCTGCAGTGATTGTACGATGTCCATCCAACGGCCGTAGTGCTTCTTCAACCTCTTGTCTTCTTGCTCCAGCCGCCCAATGCAGCACCGGTCGTGTCGCATGCTCTTGCCTCCTGTGGTCGGCTGTGATGCCGCGGAGGCCTCACCGCCTCCTACTACTCCCACCACTGGCCAGGCCATCCCTCTACTCACCCACACCCCCTCTTATTCTGCGGCGACCTCACACCGCAGTCGAACCAGTGAACCCTCGTACTCCTCTCCGCGCGGGCTTCCACTGCTGCGTCTTCCCCGGCTCCGCGCCGTCCCCTTCCTAGGCCTCGCTGTCGTCCACTGCCGTGGTGCTCTCGGCGCGGCGTGGTCAATCTGGTCAATGACCGACTTCCATCGGAGAGTACTGTACGTGGAGAGGCTGACAGCTGGGTCCACGGCAGCCGCAAGGAAGTGCCTCCTTATTACGCGCAAAATAATTATTCCTCCACCTTACATCGGGGACTGACCGGATGGGCCACCGTATTTCACGAAAAAAACATTCCCCCCCTGACTACTGGGAGCCACCAGCTACATCTTCACACGTAAGGAAGTGCATCCGGGCAAAAAAAAACGATTCACCCCCCTGACTGCTGGGACCCACTAGCTACATATTCGCATGAAAGGAAGTGTATGACAGTCGGAACCCACCTGGTCAAAGCGTACGTAGCATTGTCATTCTGGTCGCGAACATGGACGTACATACTGGTTGATGTAGAAGCGCGCACGTAGCATTTACATGTACGTACAGCGGCCAGGGTGCAAGAACGTAAATATGGCCACGTACGTACATACGGGCGGGGTCTCGAACGCCTACTCGTGCATACGTACGGCCAGGGCTCGTCTTCATGGCTTGGTCGGAATGGAGAAACTGCATCGTCGTCGTGTTCATGGGGAGCCAACCGGCTGGGTCAGAACGGAATGTGTCGTCGTTTTCATCCGGAGGGCTCGAACGGAACAACCAATGGAAACGAGGCCTGACATACCGCAGAACGGAGGAAACGGCCTTGTGTTCGACCGGCCACATTTGAAACAGGATCCTGTTCATCAGGAGGGGTCTGGCATACGGCAAAAGGGAGGAAACGGACTTCTGTTGGACCTCCTACAGTCGAAACGGGGTCCTGTTGATCGGGAGGGGTGTGGCGTACCGCAAAACGGAGGAAACGGACTTGTGTTGGAGCGCTACAGTCGAAATGGGGGTCCTGTTCATCGGGAGGGGTGTGGCGTACCGCAAAATGGAACTCCATGGGATACTATTCATCTGCACCGTCGACCTCCTCCAGCCTCCACGGGCTACTGTTCATCCACCATCGACCTCCTCCAGCCTCCAGATACGACTTTTCATCCACAGGCTCCTGTTAATACAGCCTCCATCGCGCGCTACTCCACCGGCTACTGTTCAACCAGCCCTCTCCACGGCCTCCTGTTCAACCACCCCTCCACTGGCTACTGTTCACCAGCCCTCCACCGGCTACTATTCATCCAGCCCTCCACGGGGTCGTCTTGTTCATCCATCCCTCCACGTGGTCCTGTTCATCCATCCCCAACCGACTCGATCGATCGGGGTCCTGTTCATCCAGGTGCAACACCACGGGGTCATGTTCATCCACCCCCACTGGGAACTGTTCATCCAAACACCCCAGCAGCACTCACTTTTCATCTAGAGGCAACATCAGCTTAAGTTAGCAGCAGTAGTGAAGGAATCCCTCGATCGCTCGGGTTCAGTAACGCGTAGCCTGCAGTGCGATCGCTCGGGTTCAGTTAGGAGACGCCTCGCTCGGGTTCGGTTAGAGCCCAACGCCTCGCACTCACGCACATACGGTACGAAAGAAACGTGCACCGCTCAGCCCCCGAGCACCAACCGTAACCGGGAACTCCCCGATATTTTCCTCGCCCTCGCTTCTACCACGGTTTTTTCCGTCATGGACGGCCCAAAGAATGTCATGCAGCTGCGTCTCCGGCCCGCCTAGGACGAAAAGCCCATTTTTTGTCATGAGTTTTTGTCATACAAGTAGGAGCCCAACACATCTATGATGATACCGGGTTTTTTCACAATTATCGTCATAGAAGTGCCATAAGTATGACAGAAAAAATTTGTTCGGCCCAAAATGTCACGGATGTGTCTTTTTTTTGTAGTGCACACTTCTTAATTAAGCAAGTTCAGTAATTAAAAAGAGCTAGCTGGCCTAAATATTACTCTAACAAATTAAAGACTGGCGCTCTTAATTAAACAAAATAAAGAGTACTACTACAGCTGGTGCTCGTCAATCTCCGCGGCCTCCTCCATGTCCAGCTCGCGCCCAACGGTTTCCTAGGGAAGGAGCTTCATGGCACCCATCGCACCATATTCGGCAAGCATCTCGCCATCCGCATCCGCCATCTCTTTGAAAAAGGCCGCCACGAGCTGGGCGGGGCGGCCACGATCTGGGCTTGGACGGGCTCCATCGTCGCAAGGTATGCAGTGGAGGAATGGATGGCTTCTCGAACGCTCTCGGCGATTGTCAACTCTTCGGCCATGGGTTGCCGACCATTGTCGGAGAAGTTTCCCTCAATTTGTGCGATGACCACCACGAGCTGGGCGTGGGCGGCTCCATCAGGGCTAAGGCCGCCGCTGTGGAACGGACAGCTGTTGTGCCGCTCTCGCCAGTTGCTATCTCTGAGGCAGATGTTGATGCCGCCACCTGAGAGGCAACAACGGTCGTTTGGGCTGCCTTGGCCGCCCGATCGCAGATTGCGGTCGCGCTCATGTACCTTGTTAGCACGTGCATGGCGGCTGTGGCTGCGCTCTCGCCGGAGTGGGCCACCGAAGTTGCCCTCACAACGCGTGTCCATGTACCTTGGACAGTGAAATGATATTTGGGGAGCGAGCTAATGTGCTTGACACGCTGATACATCCATTTTGCATCATGATTTTATATCGATATTTATAGCATTATGGGCTGTTATTACACGTTATGTCACAATACTTATGGCTATTCTCTCTTATTTTACAAGGTTTACATGAAGAGGGAGAATGCTGACAGCTGGGATTCTGGGCGGGAAAAGGAGCAAATATTAGAGGCCTATTCTCCACAGCTCCAAAAGTCCTGAAACTCCACGAGAGTCATTTTGGGAATTAATAAAAAATATTGAGCGAAAGAAGTACCAGAGGGGGCCCACACCCTGGCCACGAGGGTGGGGGCGCGCCCTACACCCTGGGCGCGCCCCCTGCCTCGTGGGCCCCCTGGCAGCCCTCCGGTGCCCATCTTCTGCTATATGAAGTCTTTTACCCTGGAAAAAATCATAAGCAAGCTTACGGGACGAAACTCCGCTGCCACGAGGCGGGACCTTGGCGGAACCAATCTAGGGCTCCGACAAAGCTGTTCTGCCGAGGAAACTTCCCTCCGGGAGGGGGAAATCATCACCAACGATCCTCTCATCGGGAGGGGGTCAATATCCACCAACATCTTCACCAGCACCATCTCCTGTCAAACCCTAGTTCATCTCTTGTATCCATTCTTTGTACCAAAACCTCAGATTGGTACCTGTGGGTTGCTAGTAGTGTTGATTACTCCTTGTAGTTGATGCTAGTTGGTTTATTTGGTGGAAGATCGTATGTTCAGATCCTTAATGCATATTAATACCCCTCTGATTATGAACATGAATATGCTTTGTGAGTAGTTATGTTTGTTCCTGGGGACATGGTGAAGTCTTGCTATTAGTAATCATGTGAATTTGGTATTTGTTTGATAATTTGATGAGATGTATGTTGTATCTCCTCTAGTGGTGTTATGTGAATGTCGACTACATGACACTTCACCATTATTTGGTCCTAGAGGAAGGCATTGGGAAGTAATACATAGATGATGGGATGCTAGAGTGACAGAAGCTTAATCTTTAGTTTATGAGTTGCTTCACAAGGGGCTGATTTGGATCCATATGTTTCATGCTATGGTTAGGTTTACCTTAATACTTCTTTTGTAGTTGCGGATGCTTGCAATAGGGTTTAATCATAAGTGGGATGCTTGTCCAAGAAAGGGCAGTACCCAAGCACTGGTCCACCCACATATCAAATTATCAAAGTAACGAACGCGGATCATATGAGCATGATGAAAACTAGCTTGACGATAATTCCCATGTGTCCTCGAGAACGCTTTTCTCTATATAAGAATTTGTCCAGGATTGTCCTTTGCTATAAAAAGGATTGGTACACTTTGCTGCACCTTATTTACTTTCATTGCTTGTTACCCGTTACCAATTATCTTATCACAAAACTATCTGTTACCGATAATTTCAGTGCTTGCAGAGAATACCTTACTAAAAAGCGCTTGTCATTTCCTTCTGCTCCTCATTGGGTTCGACGCTCTTACTTATCATAAGGACTAGGATAGATCCCCTACACTTTTGGGTCATCACACGCCAGCTTTGGACTGTAGCCGATGCACCTTCTCGCGTAAGCCATAGGCATACTATACACCGATGGTGCTCCAGGATATTTTGTACAACATCTCACACAGTTGGTGATAATAAACTGTGTGGGATCTAATTGATTTTTCATTTTGATTTGAATTACATAATGGGGTCACAACGGCAATGGACGGTGTTTGAATTGCTAGACCTTTTATCTGTAGTGAACATGCAACTATATGTGTCGTAAAAAAATTTGAATTATTCAGGGTTCGTTTGGAAATTTAATAAATTAAATTAGTTTTCTAGCTATTTCAGGTGCACAATTCAAAATTGAAGCACATGCTCCAGTCCATAAAAACGAGTTGAAAAATCAAATGTTTGTCCTTGGTTGCAAGCTTAGGTCACATGCAAGAAATGAGAATGAATGTCAAACACCTTGACATTGTCACTCAGCCGCTAACATTGAGATACATGCTTTTAACATTCTAGTAAATCTAAAACTCGTCTGAAATTCATGAAGCTTGACATGATATCATGGAACGGCAGTGACAGGTCGTGGTAAAATATTGTCCCATTTGGGGCAGGTGTGGGTATAAGCTTCTCGCAAACCAAAGCTTCTCTCACAACAAGCATGATAGTTTCAGTAGGGTACGTGCCACCTTGGGGGACGAAACGATATATGTTGCTTCTTCTTACTTTCAAAATGTTTCTCCTATCAACATAGAACAACACGAGTGGTGTGTCAGTTTTGGGATTTTTCGGGGTTCGCTTGGACATTTTTATGCATTAACTGAGTTTCTATGCATTCATGTGCATAATTCAAATTTGAACTACAGGCACATGCTCTAATGCATATAAATTAGTTGAAAATTCAAATATGTGTCCTTTGTTGCATGCTTAGGCCTCATGCAAGAAATGTGAATGAATGTCAAACACCCTGCCACCGTCACTCGGCCGCAAACATTGAGATACCTGGTTTTTAAATTCTAATAAATCCAAAGCTCGTCCGAAATTCATGAAACTTGGCATGCTATCATGGAGCGGCATCAACATGCCGTGGTAAATTTTTTGTCCCATTTGGGGCAGGTTTGGGGATATGCTTCTCACAAACTAGAGGTTCTCACAACAAGCCTGATGGTTTCGGTAGGGAACGTCCCACCTTTGGGGACGAAACGATATCCATTGCCTCTTATTGCTTTCAAAAAATATCTCGTGTAAACATAGAACAACAGGAGTGTTGTGTCAATTTTTGGGATTTTTCATGGTTTGTTTTGACATTTTTATGCATGAATTGAATCTTTAATGCATTTATGTTTATAATTCAAATTTGAACTACATGCAGATGCTCTAGTGCATATAAATTGGTTGAAAATTCAAATTTGTGTCCTTGGTTACATGCTTAGGTCCCATGCAAGAAATGGGAATGAATGTCAAACACCCTGCCACCATCACTCGGCCGCAAACATTGAGATTCCTGGTTTTGAAATTCTAGTAAATCCAATGCTCGTCTGAAATTCATGAAACTTGGCATGCTATCATGGACCAGCATCAACATGTCATGGTAATTTTTTTGTCCCATTTGTGGCAGGTTTGGGGATATGCTTCTCACAACCAAAGGTTCTCACAACAAGCCTAATGGTTTTGGTAGGGAACGTCCCACCTTTGGGGACGAAACGATATCTGCCGCCTCTTATTGCTTTCAAAAAATTTCTGGTGTCAACATGGAACAACATGAGTGTTGTGTCAATTTTGGGATTTTTGGGGTTCGTTTGGACATTTTTATGCATTAATTGAGTTTTCAATGCATTTATGTTTATAATTCAAATTTGAACTACATGCAGATGCTCTAATGCATATAAATTGGTTGAAAATTCAAATTTGTGTCCTTGGTTTCATGCTTAGGTCCCATGCAAGAAATGGGAATGAATGCCAAACACCCTGCCACCTTCTCTCGGCCGCAAAAATTGAGATTCCTGGTTTTTAAATTCTATTAAATCCACAACTCGCCTGAAATTCATGAAACTTGGTATGCTATCATGGAGCGGCATCAACATGCCATAGCAAATTTTTTGTCCCATTTGGGGCAGGTTTGGGTATAAGCTTCTCAAAACCAGAGCTTCTCACAAAAAGCCTGATGGTTTCGGTAGGGAACGTCCCACCTTTGGGGACGGAATGATATCAGCTACCTCTTATTGCTTTCAAAAAATTTCTAGTGTCAACATAGAACAACAGGAGTGCTGTGTCCATTTTTGGGATTTTTTAGGGTTCATTTGGACATTTTTATGCATTAATTGTGTTTTTGATGCATTTATGTGCATAATTCAAATTTGAAATACATGCACATGCTCTAATGCATATAAATTGGTTGAAAATTCAAATATTTGTCCTTGGTTGCATGCTTAGGTCCCATGCAACAAATTGGAACGAATGTCAAACACTCTACCACCGTCACTCGGCCACAAACATTGAGATTCCTGGTTTTTAAATTCAAGTAAATCTTAAACTCGTCTGAAATTCATGAAACTTGGCATGCTATTATGGAGCGGCATCAACATGTCGTGTTAATTTCTTTGTCCCATTTGGGGTAGGTTTGGGTATAAGCTTCTCAGAAACTAGAGCTTCTCATAACAAGCCTGATGGTTTCGGTAGGAACGTCCCACCTTCAGGGACGAAATGATATACACTGCATCTTATTGCTTTAAAAAAAATTCTAGTGTCAACATAGAACAGCAAGAGTGTTGTGTTAAATTTTACAATTTTTCGGGGTTCGTTTGGACATTTTTATACATTAAGTGGGTTTTCTAGGCATTTTATGTGCATAATTCAAATTTGAACTACATGCACATGCTCCAGTGCATATAAATTGGTTCGAAAATCAAATCTTTGTCCTTGGGTGCATGCTTAGGTCCCATGCAAGAAATGGGAATGCATTTCAAACACCAGGGCACTGTTGATTGCCGGCAAAACGTTGAGATACTTTGTTATTAAATTCTAGCAAATTCAAAAATCGTCTGAAATTCATGAAACTTGGCATACTATCATGGAATGGCACCCAACATGCTTTGGTATTTTTTGTGTCCATTTTGAGAGAAGAAGCACTCGAATGAAAGCCAACAAAGGCATTTTCAAAAAAATAGTTGTCACTCTAACATCGCAAACGTTTGTATAATTCAAATCGTGTGCGTTATGTTAACCATTCACGTGACGCCACGTGTCTTGGTTTTAATGGCTACAGGAGGTGTCGTGCGGATAGCTGCTTGACTGAACGGGAGTGGTGCGAGCGCAGTCCGGTGCGCAGGCTGACTGAGAGGTGTGAAAGTTGTCCTCCAATGCGCAGGCTCACCGGGAAGTGTGCGATCTGTACGCTGCGCAGGCTCACTGGGAATCGAGCCCTTTGACTTCCATGGCCGCCCGCCTTCCTCTCCATTAATGGTACTCAAGCCGCTCCTTAATACGGGCGGCCTTACTATTTGCCTCCCGTTCCCCTCCCTCACACAGACCTCCACCAACAGAAGGATCATTTGCCACTAGTCTTCAAGTTTGGTGAAGTAGACTCCAAGCCGGAGGAGACAGAAAATAAGGAGGAATGGGGCCTCATGGAACAGAACAAGCTGGTTGCGGCCGTTGTTGCCCCCGCTCCGGTCCCAGCCCCCATCCTCGCGCCTGCGCCAACGACCATCCCCGTAGCATTGACGGGCTAGTCACCAAGCACTATCGCAGAGCTGGAAGCCGCAGGCATCACCGAGGTCTCCGCGGACCCGCGCGAGCTCGTGTACATTCCAGCGCCCGTCCTCGTGCCCGTGCCCATGCGCGCTCCTCCACCCACCGTGACGTCACTCCCCGTGCATTTGGCTGCACCCGCCACGCCCGTGCCCGTGCACGCTCCCCCCTCAGCGGCATGGGACGCCGCCATCGACCGCTACCTCTCAGTGCCGCTAGCTGCCATCCTTCCGCGCCCCGCCCATTGATCGCGTGACTACATGATGTTTGATTTACAAGTGAAGAACATTCTGTGCTGCCTTGAAGACTTCAACAATGGTGTCCCGAAGGAAGACAACGACGAGGACGGCGCAGCATGTCACCTCCGCCGCCGCCGGCAATAGTTTTTTTCTTAGGTTTAATATTGTATCTCGGTCGCAAACGTGTTAGTTAGAACACCCGTATGCAAACCGACAGCTTCCCCAGGAAGCCAAGGGAAAACGTGCCAAGCAGGATTTGTGCAGCTCTTGATCGCAAACGTTTTAGATAGAACACCTGTATGCAAAGCGAGAGCAGGATTTGTGTATCTCTTCAATGCAAACGGTTGTTTTGGATGACCCGTGTGCAATCACTTACAAAAAATTTGGTAAGATTTGCATCTGTCATATTTGGTATGTTGCCATTTGTTGATCTAGTAACATTACCATTTGTCAACCTTGTAACACTGCGATTTGTCAAAATATGCAGCTAAAAATCACTAGCAGTAGCTATTTTTTGCAACTAAAATTCAGTAATTAAGCATAGATTTCTTTCATAGATTAAGCAGTTGTGCTTAATTTATACAAAACAGTTCAACTCGACAGCTGAACCAACCAAACTTTTCCCCAATTGTTGCCAACCATGTACTGAAATAGCTAGTTCTACTTTATATACTAGCTAAGTTTAAGTATGTTGTATAGTTCCACCACATCTATAGTCAGATGAACTGAACAAAATAGCCCCTAAATACTACTACGGAGGGGCTTTGTACTACTTCCGGTAGCCTCTTCTCTGCCGAGCACGCTTAGTAAGAGGCAGAGGAGGAGGAGCCTACCGACGATCTGGACAACTGCAATACGGTGTGTGCCGCTGCTGCAACTTCAGCGATGCTCACCTCGAACGCCCTCTGTCGCTCCAGACGACCCCTCTCAAAGCGGTGGTTCTCCTTGTAGATCTCCTGATTCCACGCCTCTGAGGCGGCGTGTGCCGCGGCCACGGCGACGGTAAGGCTCTTTGCGTGCTTGATGAGGTGCTCCTCCTCCTCTCGCAGGAACTCGGTGTAGCGCGCAAGGTCGCTGACGAACGTGACGGCATCCACCTCCGCCTCCCGCCTTTAAGCGGTGGTGGCGGAGCAGGTGATGACCCTGGCGGTCGATGGTGGGCTCACGGCCACGACGGTCGAGGATGGGGTGGCAGCCACGAGCACCACCTTCCACCTTCGGGCCGCGGTGGCGGAGCGGGTGATGGCCACGGTGGCCGGCAGTGGGGTGGCGGCCACGACGGCCACCTCCCGCCTTCGGGTCGCGGCGGCAGAGCAGGCAATTTTGCTGGCTTTCGACGGTGGTGTGGTGGCAACGGCGGCTAGCAACAGCTGCCAACGGGCACCGGTGGCAGAGCGTGTGGTGGGTGTTCCGCACAAACCCAACAGGGACGCCATGCGCACTACACTACGCCGGGGACTGCGCCACCGCCGCGGTGTAGCCTCCTTGCTGGAGTTGTCGTCTGATGACAGCGGAGTGGCTGAGCAACCACGACGGACCAGTGCCATTGGCGATTGTGGGAGAAGAAGACGAGATAAGCTACAAGGAGGAAGGGGAAAATGCGACGCAGGACTCGTCGGCCGTGAGGGTTTTTATAGCAGGCCGGTAAGCATTGGGATTTTGGGGGATTTCACCCAGTCGGGTGGGAAGCTTGCGCGGGAACCTGCGAGGTTGCACGGGAACGGGCTCACCGACGATTCATTGGCGCCACCATTTGGCCAAAAGAATGCTCCCGCGCGCTGCGCAAGCTTGCGATGTAAGCCGTCTACGGTAGCGGGGTGACAAGACGTGCGAGAGGAGGACAAAAGGCCACATACACATTCGGTTAATAAAAAAACGTTTGCGATTGAATTACCTACTATACACTCATCCTGGTTTATAAGTAGGATTTAACTAATAGAATACGAATGCATGTCGCCAATGATTATATAGTTGGATTCGTATTTGAACATAGTTTCCAATTATATAATTTTATAACATGCATTAATACTTTGTTGGTTAAATTTGAGGGCAAAGTATGACACACAATATAAAGGGGACTATAGACCAAGATGGAGGTTGTAGCACACGGCCGCTCTCTACGCAGTGACGCAAGTATTGGCCGGCTTGTAGGCGACCATTACCTGCGTGTTCAACTACTCTATGCGTGTGGTTGCTTGCGGTTGAGGCGGCCGCGGCGCGCTCTGGTCGAGTCCTGCCACGCGCGCGCTGGTCCCATGTTCCTTTGGGTGCTCTGCCGTCGTCCCTCCACGCGCGCTGCCAGTGTTTGGCGCCGGCGCATGATCACGCACGTTCGTGTGCATGCGGTTGAGCCGGGCGTGGCTCGACAATGCAGTTACCCACTACAAAAACTGGCATGTGGACGCGCCGAGAATCCAAGCCGCCCGACCCCCATTTACTCATGCGGCCATTTGCCTTCATCTCTCGCGTCACATGACACAATAAGCACCTCTACGATGACACATACAGAGAGGACATCCGACGGTTCCAATGGCGATCCCCGTGGCTCCAATGGCGCTTCTAGCGGCCGACGATGACAACGGCGGGCAGTTCACCAGGCATCATGTAGTGGAAACCCACGTAGGGGGAAGGCCCTCTTAGTGTTGTACACGAAGGATCTGGTGTTGGTGGAGAGCTTCATCCAATCTATGGAGCAGTTTCTTGCCGAGGACAAGTACCAAGTGGTCGGCTTTGACCTCGAGTACACCATCGGTCGTACCGGGCACGATGAGAAGGCTGTGATCGCCCAGTTGTGCGTGCGACATGACGTCCTCGTATACCACTACCACCTGGCCACAAGGCCTTGCGAGCGTTTCTCTAGGTTTATCAACAGCTCCGACTACAATTTTGCTACGGTGGACACCACCAATGATCTAAAAGCACTCAAGGTTTCGGGCTTGAAATGTCGGAATCTTGTCAACATCCAGGACCACTACAAGGTCTGGGCAGCAACAACAACAAACTCAACTCCCTGGTTGACCTCACCTCGGCCATCATCGACCCCTACTACATGAAGATGAAGGATGAGAGCAAGAAGGACAAGATCGCCTGGCACAGTGTTTGGCATGAGAGACTGCATGAAAAACATGTCAAGTACGTGGCCAAGGACGCGTCCACAAGCTACAAGATGTACAGGTGGATCATTTACATGAGGAAGTGTCTTCTTCATGCCCAGAGGAGAGATTGAGGCACAGAGCAGTGGCGGGAGCGTCACAAGAAGTAGATGACTAGACGATCATTTCTCTTACTTTAGAATGCATGCAATTATTTATTGAGGTGTGTGTGAATGATCAGTATAGTCATTTATGTAATTGGATGTTTATTTCAGTTATATATATATATATATATATATATATATATATATATATATATATATATATATATATATATATATACACGTTATTCTTCTGTAGACAGAGCAAATCACACGGCTTATTAGCAGCAATCGTTTGTGTTATTATTGGTCTTCACACACATTTTTTATCACGGACCTGTCTGCCGCGTATCACACACATATTGTTCAGTTGAAGCGTTTGCATTGTGTTGCGCAATAAAGGCTGCAAAGAGGGATTTACTGCAGCAAGGTCTATCGAGGTCTTTGTTTTGTAATTTTTGATATTTTTTGTTTTTTGAACACATGATTATTGGCTTGAAGAAGGTCTATCTCATTACTTTTTGATAATTGTTTATACGCAAGCAACTAGTTTGCCTTTCTCAAAGTTTTTTGTACGAACATAATCGCACACAAACTTACTATACTAACCGTCTGTGTTATAATTTCTCATCGCAAACAGTTCATCCGAGTGGGCTGTTTGCTGCGTATCAAACACATCTGGTTTACACGAATCGTTTGTGTTCTTTTGGCTGATCGCAAATGCCGCATATCACATTGTTAAGATGAACCGTTTCCATTCTCTTGCCTAATCGAAAATAGTTTGTCCGAGTGAACCGTATGTTGTATATCACACACACCTTGGTTTGGCTGACCGTTTCTGTTGCATTCCCTAATAGAACATAGTTCATCGAAGCGAACTGTATGTCGTATATCATACACACATTGATATGGCTACCTGTTTCTGTTGTTCTTCCTCATCGCAAACAGTTCTGCTGGATCAACCGTATGGCCAGCATCGCTCACGCAAGTAAAATCTGAACCATGTTTGATGTCTCCACCATCGCAAATGTTTTACATGTTTTTGACGGTTTTTTACACCACCGTTTGCGATTATTGCATCATACAAAGTTTCGTCGAAGGGTCTCTGATCGTAGTGTCACGTTAGTAGCATCCTGCAGTAGTGTAAAGCATTGTTGTGTTCACATCATTAGAGTTGCTTTAGCTCACTTCTTAGAGTAAAGCTCCCCCAAGATGTGATATCCCCCCTAAGAGGGATGAACTAACCTTGGGTTTTGTCGATGATGACTTCATGTAGATGTTGAAGATGTGTATGCTCAAAGTTGGTGTAGATCATTTGGAGCAATCCATTGGAGTGTTTTCCACTTTCAATACCTACAAGGATTAGTCCCACAAGGAACATACAAGGATATCCATAGACATAGAATGAAACACACATGTGATGATGTCCATGAAAGCATTAGGTTACCTTGACCCTTGTCTTACCAACAAGAGAGTTTGTGACTCCATGAACTAATGCAAGATATGAAAGTTGATTGCACTTGTCCTTGCCAATATGATTGTGAGTGAAGTATGTTGGCGGAGTCACCCTCAAGAACTCTCTAGTTCTTCTTCTTTCATATCCACATCAACTTGATGGGAATCCTTGGAGTTGTAATCATACTTGATGTAGTGGAACCTTATGTAGTCTTGAGGACCCACTTGACCATGGCCTTAGGAGCTTCTTCAGAAGAGGCAATCTCTTCTTGAAGCTTGTCCTTACCTTTTACCTTGTGGTCTTGTGGTGGAAGATCATCTTGAGCTTGTGTTCCCTTGAAAGAAGTGGGGTCATACTTCTCTTGTTGAGGAACAAACTTCGTCTTGGGATATTGATCTTCTTCCCACTCAACTCCATTGGCATCGAACTTTCGTTCAAAACCAACACCTTGATTCTTTCGGTGCCTTCCTTGCTTGCGTACAATTTCCTCAAATTGCTTGCTTTCGGCAAGGCTCTTGTAAACACCTTTCTCTATAATTCCCTTCAATAAGCTATTTTCTTGCTCAAGTGTGACTTGGCTAAGAGAATAATTAGTGGAATCAAGAGAACTACTGGAAGCAACAATACTGGATTTAACATGATTATTGTTACTACTAGAGGAAGAATCCTTCTTGTTCATATTGATAGATTTTACATGTGGCATATAAGTAGACAAGAGGAAACATTTGGCAATGTAAGATGAACTCTTCTTTCGAAGATCATCATTGATTGCCTTTAGGAACCCATGCTCTTGCTCTAAATTTAGCTTCTCGAAGCGTAGCTTCTCATGAGTTCTTAGAAGCTCTCTACGATCCTCTAGAGTTGTTTCATGAGCTAACTTCAGAGTGTTTAGTTCTTTAGTTAGACGCTCAATATCCTTCTTGTCATTGCATTTGTTTCGTCTTGATTAGCATGATTAATAGCAATTTCATCATAGTTTTCATCATTAGTGTTGTCAACAAGTAAATCATCATCACCTAGCAAATCATCTTCATCACTATTGAAATAAACATATTTAGGGTGTGATACCTTAGGGCCTTTAGCCATGAAGCATCTTTCAGTTTCTTCATTTGGTGAGTCAAATATGTCGTAGGAGTTGGACGACACAAGTGCAGGACCGGTAACACCTTCATCTTGAGTATATTCGGAGTCGGAGTGATAGCTTCTCTCAGAGTCACTACTAGGAAAAGGCCTACTAATGGCGCACCGGTTTTGCCTACTAATGGCGCACTACCGGTGCGCCATTAGTAGCACGCCATTAGAATTTTTTACTAATGGTGCACCACTGGTGCGCCATTAGTATCTGGTATACTAATGCCGCACCTGGCAGTGCGCCATTAGTATGTAACTTCATGCGCCATTAGTATGCCTCCCGGGGGGCCATATGTAACCATGTGCTTTGTCACACTAATGGCGCACTCTGCCTTGATGCGCCATTAGTATCATTTGGCATACTAATGGCGCACTCTGCCTTGATGCGCCATTAGTATGAATATTTGGTTTTTTTTATTTTCTGATTTTTGCACAGGTTACAAAATATATTATTTGATAGAATATAGACAGCAGCACACAACAACATCAGATTCATCGAATACAATAGAAGATTAGTCTCCGAATACAATTCATCATATTAGTCTCCGAATTCAAAAGACCGAACAAACATAAAACATTACAAGTCTCAAGACCGCGAGTATCGAGTTTGCCTTCACATTACAAGTCGATATCGATCATCTAAACTACCATCACATAAAAGATAGTTTTGGTCATCACGATGAGCATCATCGCGATCAAACTGGTCTTCATCCGGTTCCTCCAACACTCCCTCCTCTCTCCCACTAGATAGCGGGCATATCTAGATTCGGCCTCCGCCCTAGTGGTGTACCCTTTGTAACTATTATCGCTGAAACAGTGAACCTGTCTCTGACACTCCTCCCAGTCGTCGTAGACTCCGGGAACCTTACCCTTGTACACGACATACGACGGCATCTCTATGCACAAGCCAAACAATAGACAATACATAAGCAATATGTAAGTATGCAACAAAAGGATCGGAAGAGAAAAGCAAGACATTAATAGCACGATTCATGGTCCTACTAATAAATAACATTGATTACATCTAAGTTGAACGACTGTCCAAATCAAAGAGACATACGAATTCACTAAAGTTTAATTACAACATGAGCCAATCAATGTTTCAGAACTACACATCACTACTTTCGACTCGACTCATTGGACAGGAGCGTGGATGAAGCCATCGTCTGTCGTGATGGTCATGAAATCGCGGTTGTTGTCACCCTAAATTTGTAGCGTTCCATCTATCTCACTGTTGGACGGTTGATATCTGAGGAAGAACCGCCCCGAGGTATGAAGGACATCTTGATGGATGATGTCCGCAAACTTCGACTGGATGCGAAAGAATTCTTGTCTAAGGTACGCGTCTTGGATTGCCGACAAGCTCGCGGCCCAATCTTTGAGATTATCTGGTAGCAGAAGGTGATGATGGTCCTGTACGATTGCCCGCATGTGATGGAGGGCGTAGTAGGCATCCTTCTGACCGCCAGGTGGTGCGCCATTAGTACTTTCTGCAAAAAAGTAAAAAAAAACATATGTATACTAATGGCGCACTGTGGAAAAGTGCGCCATTAGTAGTTTAAACTAGTAATGGAGCACTTTGGCACAGTGCGCCATTAGTAGGTCTACAAAAAAGTAAAAAAAAATATACTAATGGCGCAATGTCTTGGTCGTGCGCCATTACTAGTTCTAACTAGTAATGGCGCACTTTGTCACCCTGCGCCATTAGTTTGTATGAAAAAATGGGAAAAAAATCAATAGTAGTGGCGCACCGTGAGCACGGTGCGCCATTAGTGTCTTCCACACTAATGGCGCACGAGCAACCAGTGCACCATCAGTATATAGTAGTGGCGCACTACTTACTTAGTGCGCCATTAGAATCAGTCCTATCTATAGCCCTTTTCCTAGTAGTGAGTAGTTGTCAGAGTCGGAACCGGATACCCATTCACCAACTTGAGCTTGATATCTTCGTCTTGTGTAGCTCTTTGATGACTTGTCCTTCCTCTTCAAATCCTTGCTTCTACGAGAGGGTCTTCATTCATAACGATCATCTCTACTCATTCTCTCTCTCGGAGGTGATTCATCTCTTTTACTCCTCCTCTTAGGTGAATCTTCTCTTTTCTTGTAGGGCATCATGCACTCATTGGAGCAGTGCCCGGGTCTTCCAAAATTGTAGCAATTACGATCACGACTAGAAGATCTTTTGTCATTGTAGGATCTTGACTTGGAGCTTCTCTCTTTGCTTCTATTCTTGTAGAATTTGTTGAAGTTCTTCACCATTAAGCTCAATTCTTCATTGAGGACTTGTTCCTCACTTGATGTTCTAGGAGCATCACTTGAAGCTTTCTAAGCACCACTAGACTTGTTGTGGAGCTCTTCCTTATCATTGAGTGAGATCTCATGAGCAACAATTCTACCAATGACTTCTGTGGGCTTGAGATCTTTGTAATTGGGCATCATTTGGATCAAGGTGCACATGGTATCATATTTTCCATCCTAGGCTCTTAGGATCTTCTTGATGATGAATTTGTCGATCATCTCTTTGCTTCCTAGGCCAGAAATCTCATTTGTGATGAGAGAAAGCCTAGAGTACATCTCAGCGACTCCTACATCATCCTTCATCTTGAACTTGTCAAGTTGACTTTGAAGCACATCCAATTTGGATTCCTTGACGGACTCGGTACCTTCGTGCATATCAACCAAAGTATCCCAAATTTTCTTTGCATTCTTAAGGCGGCTGATTTTGTTGAATTCTTCGAGACACAATCCGTTGGAAAGAATATCGCAAGCTTGAGCATTATATTGCAACATCTTCATTTATTCCGCGGACGCTTCTCGATTTGGTTCTTTTCCATCCTCAAAGAAATCACCTTGCAAGCCAATGCGCACAATAGCCCAAATGGCGGGGTTATGACCAAGAATATGCATTTCATCTTATACTTCCAACTAGCAAAATTAGTACCATCAAAGTCAGGACCTCCATGGTGATAACTTCCCTCGCTAGACGCCATACTCTCCTAGGTCGTGAAACCAAGGCTATGATCACCAAAGTTATGTAAATCAAAGCAAATGGAGACCAAATGCTCTGATACCACTTGTAGGATCGAAAGTAGGTCTAGAGGGGGTGATTAGACTACTTGACCAAATAAAAATCTAACATTTTCCCAATTTAGTTGTGGGCAGATTTAAGCAACTTAGCACAAGTCAAGCAATAAACCTACACATGCAATTCTAAGAATGTAGCAGCGGAAAGTAAAACATTACATAGAGGGCAAAGGGAAGGGTTTGGAGAGTGCAAATGCAATGATGACACCGAGATTTTTGGTGTGGTTCTGATAGGTAGTGCTATCTTTCGTCCAGTTGATGGAGACTTCAACCCATGAAGGGCAACGGTTGCACGAGTCCATGGAGGGCTCCACCCACGAAGGGTTCACGATGAAGAAACTTTGTCTATCCCAACATGGCCATCACCCATGAAGGACTTTCCTCACTCGGGTTGATCTTCACGAAGTAGGCGATCTCCTTGCCCTTACAAACTTCTTGGTTCAAATCCACAATCTTGTTGGAGGCTCCCAAGCGACACCTAACCAATCTAGGAGACACCACTCTCCAAAAGGTAATAGATGTTGTGTTGATGATGAACTCCTCTTGTTCTTCAAATGATAGTCTCCCCAACACTCAACTCTCTCTCACAGATTTGGATATGGTGGAAGGATGATTGGAGTGGAAAGCAACTTGGAGAAGGCTAGAGATCAAGATTGTTGTGGTTGGAATAGGATATCTTGATCTCAACACATGAGTAGGTGGTTCTTTCTCAGAAAATGTAAGCTGGAAGTGCAGGCATGTTCTGATGCCTCTCTCACAAATGGAGAAGTGGGTGGAGGGGTATATATAGCCTCCACACAAAATCCAACTGTAACACACATTTAACCCAACTCGGTCAGACCGAATAGAAGAACTCGGTGAGATCGATTTAGTTTAACATGTAGGAATCTCGGTGGGACCAACTGGACCAACTTGGTGGGACCGATGTGCTAGGGCTTAAGGAAAACATCAACTCGGTGGCACTGATTGCATCAACTCGGTTAGACCGAAATGAAGCAATAAGGCAACAGAGAGGATGTCAAGCAATCTCGATGGGACCGATCACACATTTCGGTGAGACCAAAATAATTGCGAAAGGCAACAAAGAGTTTGCAAGGCCATCTCAGTGAGACCGAGATCCGTATCGGTGTGCCCGAAGTGTCCAGGGTTTTTGGCAGTGGCTATGTCAAATGAACTTGCTGCGCCGGATAGAATAGTTTGGTGGGGCCGAGTTTGACTTTGGGTTTTGGACATATTTGGAAATGAGAAAGTGGTTGAGGGCTTTGGAGAAATATCACTAAGCATTTTGAGCAAGTAGACCATTAAGCAAGACCTCATCCCCTTTTAATAGTGTTGGCTTTCCTATGGACTCAATGTGATCTTGGATCACTGAAATATAAATGAAGAGTCCCGAGCTTTTGCCAACATGTTCCTTAGTATTTTGAGGTACCACATTTCTAGTCCATGCCATGCCATTCATTGAACTTTCTGAAGTATTGAGCTTGAATGGATATTAGTTCAATGAGCTATATGTTGTTATGAATTAGCAAAAGCACCTAGGGATTAGTTGCACTTTTACATACAAGGTTCCAAGTCCCTCGATGAGTACTTCAAGGAAATAAAGAAAGCCTTGCAACGAGCCGGTGTGGACGACCCCATTTGGATGAAGTTCCACTTCTGGATGGGATTGAACAATGACAACTCCAAGACTATCTCCCACGTGAAATACAAGTCCCTCGACGACCTCTACATTGGTGCCCTCAAGACGGAACAAGAACTCATGAAGGCCAAGGCTTGTCCACCCCAAGCACACTTCTCAACGACCAAGCTCCACGACAATGAGCATGAGGATAGTACCACCAAGATGTCCAAGCCCGACGAGCTCCAAGACGACGCTCCCAAGTTCGACTTCACCGTCATCCCTCTTTGTGGCATTAATGATGCCGAGTCTACCATGACTCTTTTTCAAAACGGTGCGACGGCGACTACAACTATGAAGCCAATCAAGGAACATGCTTTGGAGGCGAGCGACACGGTGGCGAGCAAGGATGATGCTTCCATCTTAGGAGGCGAGAGTGATGATTTGCCATCTTCGGCCTTCATCCACGACAACGGTGACGATATGGCTGAGCATGGGATTTTCCCTTCGACCACAACGAAATATGATGACTAGAGTGACTTGTGCCACCATATTGAGAGTGAGAGAAAGTTCATCACTATCCCCATATATGATGAGTTGCCCCAGTTCCCATGTGAGGAGAGCCACAACCACCACCACTTTAATGAGATGAGTGACTCCACCATATGTGACTTTGAATGCACCTATTTTGAGGGAGTGAGTGAGCCACCACATAGAGAGAGTGAGATAGTTGATAGGTCATGTGAGACCACTTTCAACACTAATGACTTAACCTCTACCTCATTTGGTGCTAGGTCCCATATACGATGACGCATCGATCCTCAATGACTTTGTCCTCCCTTTGGACAAGACGATGGCCATGGTGGAATATGATGCAACCCCCACATGGTTCCATCAAGATGAAGATATTGACCACGACTTGATCTTTTCCACCTCACCTAAACCACATGAGTGGAATAACAAAGGTAACATAGGTGAAGGTGATACTTTAGTCCCACTAGTGGATGTTCTTGACATTGATTGCTTGCATGATGTTGATCAACCTATTAACATGCTTCATGCTAGTATGATTTCCTCATGCGATGGTTTACCCATTTATGATGAGTTTGATGATTGCCATGTGGAGTCTATTAGTTGTGATGCCATGTTACATAGGATCTATTGTGATAATTCTCTCGGTCACATCATGTTTAACAATCCGCTTGACTTGTCATATGCTATGCATGAGATCAACCGTATGTCATATTTGCAATTTCATCGTGGTGACTATGCATATGCCATCAAAATGAACCCAATTTGCACATATGGCATAGATGACAAGCCCATGATTATTGGCATTTATTTTTCTTGTGATATATTGATATGCTCTCTTTGCATCATTCATCTCATATGCCATGTCATGACCACCTAGCTTCGGATATGCATTATTTTGGATGTTCTCCATCTTCTTTATATGATATTTCTGATATTGCTCATGAGGAGATCCTCATAGTTTTCTCATACATTTTAGGAAACCCATCCATTGCATGATCCCAATACTTGTGTGCACCATATGCATCCCATGAATAACAATGCTATTGTTGTGCCACACACTTGCTATAATTGCATGCTCAATTAGTGTCCCCATCGTGTTATACATGACAACAATTTTTTCATCATGGATGACATGTTCTTATACTATGCATCAAATTTCTTTGAGCGATGCTTATCTTGTGCTAACTCACATGTGCACATACACATCATGATGGATGATGTGTACATTTACCACACACACAATTTCTTTCATTTGTGTATTTGTTGTATAGGTACCCATGCATACTTGTCAACCTCACAATCCCATGAGTTGATAAAACGGGCTCTAGAGAGCAACGATGACTTGGGATCCCGTAGATTGGTTTTCACACCATTTCCATTGCGCCATGACTTCGCACATTTTTTCTACATGGCCCTCACCTAGAATCCCGTGGATTGGTTTCATTTACTCACTCATCTAAATACAAAACAACAGCTAAATTATAAGGAAGAAAAAAAATAAAAAAATAAAGAATTATTGTGCACTTCGGCCTGTTGGAACAATATAAGGCCAAGCCCACCACAGGCTTTCTCCATCCTCTGTACATAGGAGAGAGGAGCACGCCGTGGCGCACATACGCGGCCACCACGGCTCGATGCTCGCCACCGAGGTGCTACAGGAGCGTCTGATGATGGATAAGACCCCCGACCATGTAGACAAACTCTAGCCGTCATTTATCCCCTCACTCGTCCTCTCCCCCTCGGTTTCACTCGCTCCCGAGCCATCGTTGCGGCGCCATCATTGCCGCCATAGCCACCGGCCTTCCTTCATCGCACCACGACATCCAGGTGCTCCGCCATCGTCGTCTCCTTCGCCCTCGCCTATCGATTGGAGCTTGGATGGCCTGCTGCCTCGCCATCGCGCGGTCTTCTCCGCCACGGCCGCCACCTCTCGTTGACAAGCGCGACGCGTCCGGGCACCCTTGCGCCTTCCAACCATGTCCACGAGCTCCATCGTGAGCTCCTCTCCCGAATCCCCCTTTTCTTGAGTTCGATTTGCCACTATAGTCATCGCCCCGCGCTCACCGTAGCCACCACCCGTAGCCCTGCTCCGCGCGCGCACGCTCGTACCTAGCCACGTCCACTACTCCACCGCGTTGTGCTCTCTGCTTCATGCATGCACCCCGCGCCTGCCCGCACATGCGCTCGCCACGCCTGCTCGCGCCTGCAGCTGCTCCTGCTCCGCTACTTGGTGTCGCTGCTGCTGTTGGCGCTGCTTGTAGCCTGCTGTTGCTCTTGCCGCTGCGTGTCGTGCTGCTGTTGCTTTAGCTGCTGCTTACTACGCTGCTGCATAGCCGCCGCTGCTCTAGCTGCTCCTGGGCGCTCGCTATTGCTGCTCGTAGATGCTACTAGCTGCTGCTCGAGGCGCTACTAATGGCCATGGCCGAGCATGTGTATGTTGTGTGTGTACAGCCACCGCTGGCCGGCCCATACAAATTAGCGTAGGGGATAATTTCTAGTTAGTTTAACTGCTAGCAAATGACGGTGGCCCCCATTGTTAGTTAATCTAATTTAATTAAAGTCTAATTAACCATAGACAATGACATGTGGGACCTGCCTACCCTATTTATCCTTTGACGGGTCAACCTAGTCCCCTGGCCCCACATATCAGCCTCTCTGGCTGTGTACTTAGTGGGTACACATAGCAATTTTCCTATGTAATTCGAATTGATAGTAATTCCATCAAATACTAAAATCTTTGGAAAATCATATTAATTAATCAGTAGCTCAAATGAAAATAATTTATATGTGAAAGACAATCAAAAAAATATAATGAAGCTAGATATGCCATCAACATACGTGTCACACGTCTCGAACATAGCAAACATTGAACATTTGCACGAGGATCAAAATGCCGAATAATACATATAGCTGGTAAAACATTGTCAAATGTTTTCCCTCTTCTTTTAAAATTTTTAGAATGCACTAGAGCATATCACCAACATATATTGGCCTGAAATACATTGTGTGATGCATTTGTTTGCCTATTGCTTATTTGTTCCGTGTTACTTCTTTTTCGGTAAACCCCGAGACCGTCGTTGATCCGGTGAATGACTACTTCACCTAGAGGATCTGTTTTTGTCTGCAGAGCTTCCTATATTGCGCATTCCTTTTCTCTCATACTTGCATTAGATTTTGCTACTGTTGTTTGTGTGTTCCTATTCTGATGCATAGCCTACTTTTGTAACCTTCTATTGGTACCTTACATGTTATCCTATATGCTTAACATAGGTTAATTAGTGATCTATCAGTGACCCCTCACCTTGTCCCTATTGCCCCCACTTTATTACCGGATGTCTCGATCAATGTGATCGACGTGCAGAGACTGACACATCACCGCATACCCCCTTAGTTGTATGACTCTGCAGAGCTACAATCGAGTGACGAGGGTGATACCTCGTAATGCACTACTGATGATATCTCTGTAGTGTAATGATACGTCTCCAACTTATTTATAATTTATGAAGTATTCATGTTGTTATATTATCATTCCTGGATGTTTTACAATCATTTTATAGCAACTTCATATCATTTTTTGGGACTAACTTATTGACGTAGTGCCCAGTGCCAGATGTTGTTTTTTGCTTGTTTTTTACTTCACAGGAATCAATATCAAACGGAGTCCAAACGCAACACTAAAATTTGGAGAATTTTTTGGACCAGAAGACCCAGGATGGGCCAAAGAAGTACCAGAGAGGAGGCTCGAGGTGGGCACAACCCACCTGGGGTGTGCCCAGGAGCCTAGGCGCGCCTAGGGGGATTGTGCCCCCCTTAGTGACCTCGCGCACCGCCTCTTCGCCCTATAAATCTCTAAATATTTCAGAACTCCCAAAAATAACCCTAGATCAGAAGTTCTGCCACCGCAAGCCTCTGTAGCCACGAAAAACCAATCTAAAACCTGGTCCGACACTCCATCGGAGGGGTAAATCATAACCGGTGGACATCTTCATAATCCCGGCGGCCACCAAGATGGGGAGGGAGTAGTTCACCCTCGGGGTTGAGGGTTTGTATCAGTAGTTATATGTTTAATCTCTCTCTCTCTCTCTCTCTCTCTCTCTTGTGTTCTTGATGGCACGATCATCATGTATCGCGGCCTTTGTTAATATAGTTGGATTGTATGGTGTTTCTCCCTCTCTATCTTGTTGTGATGAATTGAGTTTTTCCTTTGAGATTTAGTTTTATCGGATTGAAATATTTTTATGGATTTGAGAGCACTTGATATATGTCCTGCATATGAATCCGTGGTGACAATGGGGCATTATATTGATTCACTTGATATATGTTTTGGCACTCAACTCGTGGATTCCTGAGGTGACATTGGGGTAATCTATGCATAGGGGTTGATGCACGTTTTCATCCTTATTTCTCTGGTAGAAATCTTGGGGCACTCTTTGAGATTCTTTGTGTTGGATCGAGTATTATGAATCTGAAATTGTTTGATGCGTATCATATATTTAACTCATGGATACTTGTGGTGACATTGGAGTGTCTAGCTGACATTAGAGTTTGTTGATGTGCATCATATGGTGTTATTTTAGTATGAACTCTTGGATAGATCGAACGGAAAGAATAACTTTGTGTTATTTTAGTACAAACTCTTGAGTCGATCGAACGGAAAGAATAACTTTAAGGTGGTTTGGTACCCTACAAACAATTCTTCTTATGTTCTCTGCTAGATAAGAACTTTGAAGTGACTCTTCATCACATGTTTAGGGATGGTTATATGATCCAATTATATTAGCATTTCTGAGAGATTGCACTAGCGAAAGTATGGACCCTAGGCCTTGTTTCTAAGTATTGCAATTAACCCTATGCAAAACCGAACCATAAATCATATACCGAACCAAAAAAACAAAACCAAAACAAAATTTCTGTTTTTTTCATGTTCTGGTTTCAGTTTGCAAAATAGCAAACCATATTCATTTTGGGTTTTTTGGTTAATAACTAGAAACCATATGGTTAAACCAAACAAATTGAAAATATAACTTCTATCGTACTGGAGTACCGAGAAGAAACTCCTACACAGTGCGCTTCACAGTTGTGGGATTGAACAAAATGAGTGGACACCTGCTAGCCTTATACTACTCACTTGGCTTTATTTCTTTTAGCTACGCGAGGTGGTACTAAACTAGTGCATGAACTGCCTACGCGCCAGCGCCTCTTTCCATTATCGTGTTGTACTTCTACTTACATGGGCTGATGGATCACCAATAACCAGAATAAGTATTGGGTCGTGATACTAGAAATCGTGTGCGTGTGAGTCTATGAGAGAAAGATCAAACTTTCAATGCCTACACAGTACACTACACATGGACAAACATGTACTACTTTATGTTGGTTAAATAAAAAAATAGTACTTTTCGTTGGTTAAATAAAAAAGAAAATAAAAAGCAGTTTCACACGTTTAAGAAGTTACACCGTGGAGTAGGCTTTGGCCTTTGACTTTGAGGCTCTTGGTACTGGACATCGAGGCCATGTATTGTCATGTATGAGTCATATATTTATCAAATTTCATGTCTGAGTCTTGCCGTCGTATACTAAATTTGTTTCTTCATGTGTTCAAACATTGTGTTGCTCAAAATTTCGCGTCAACTTTGGTTAATTTGGTTATTACCAAAACCAAACCGAAAGTAAATGGTTATTACCGAAACCGAACCGTATCAATGTATAAAACCGTATAAACCAAAGTATAAAAACGATATAAACCAAATCGAATCAAACCGAAAAAACCAAACGGATACCCTGAATTGCAATACCATTTGTGCTTCGTTTTATCAATTGCTACCTTGCTGTTTTTTATTGTTACTATTACAAAAATCAATATCTACTATCATTACTATGCTTTTATTACCATCTCTCCGTTGAAGTAGTGCACCTATACAAATTACCATTGTATTTGGTGTGATTGGGACACAAGAGACTTTTTATTATTTGGTTGCAGGGTTGTTTGAGAGAGACCATCTTCATCCTACACCTCCCACGGGTTGATAAACCGTAGGTCCTCCACATGCGGGGAAATTGCTACTGTCCTACAAAACTCTGTGCTTGGAGGCCCAACATGAGTCTACAAGAACAAGTTGTGTACATCAAGCTCTTTTCTGGCGCCGTTGTCAGGGAGGTGAGTATGTGAAGGTATATCTTTAGATATTGCAATTGAATATTTTAGTTTCTTGTTTTATCACTAGTTTGGTTTAGAAAAGAAAACTACAAAATAAAATGGAATTGAGGTTGCATCATATTATTTATCTTTATAATGTCTTTCGTGAAAATGATGGAAAGGAAAATTATGCTCAATTGATAGAAGAAGAATTCTATAAATATTTGATAACAAATCTTTCAATGATGAGCATGATTGCAATCTTGTTGGTATGAATTCTTTGAATATCCATGATGCTAACGATATGCAAAGCCATAAGCTTGGGGATGCTATGTTTGATGAAGATTATATTTTTAGTCCCGCAAGTTTTGATAAGAAATCTTATTATGATGAAAACATGCCTCCTATTTATGATGATTATATTGATGAAAGTGTATTTGGAGAGGTCATGACTTTATTTAGTGATAAATCCACTATTTTGGAAGAGGTTTCAATTGACTATGATAGAAAAGTTCCTATATATGATGATTATGGTGATGACATGTATGATATAAATAATAATGATAACCATGAAACTTGTCATCATGATTTTAATTTTCGATCACATGATAGTTATTTTGTTGAGTTTGCTCCCACTACTATTCATGAGAATAAATTTGCTTACGTGGAGAGTAGTAAAATTTCTATGCTTGTGGATCATGAAAAGAATACTTTATGTGATAGCCATATTTTTTAATTCATTCATGATGCTACTGAAAATTATTATGAGGGAGGAACATATGCTTTTACATATCTCAGTAATATCAAGTTTCCTCTCTATGTGTTGAAAGGTTTGAAGTTATGCATGTTGTCCTTCTTATTAGTTGATTCTTGTTCCCATAAGTTGTTTGATCACAAAATCCCTATGCATAGGAAGTGGGTTAGGCTTAAATGTGCTAGTCATATGCTTCATGATGCTCTCTTTGTGTTTCAGTTCTTTACTTTTGTGTGAGCATCATTGAAATCATCATGCCTAGCCAAAAAGGCATTAAAGAAAAGCGCTTGTTGGGAGACAACCCAACACTTTTACCTACTGTTTTTGTGTGTTCACATAATTAAGGTACTGTATTAATCATGTTTTGTAGCTTTTGTTTCAATAAAGTACCAAGTAAATCCTTTGGGATAGTGTGGATGATAGTTGCTTTGATTCTGTGCAAAATCAGAAACTTTTGCGCCCAGTAAGAGAATTGATCTGCTTTGCTGGAACGTGATAAATTGCTGATTTTTTTTACAGATGATTGATATACAAATTTCCCATGTTTTCCTTATTTTTCATAATTCTTTGAGTAGCAGAAGTATGGTAGTTGTCTAAATCATTACATATTGTTCTATTTTTTTGACAGATTCTGTTTTCAATGCATAGTTTGCTTGTTTCCTAGTTTCTATGGCCTATATTGCTCAACAAAAATTGTGGAAATGATAATGCACAGTAGGCATTGTACAAGAACAATAATGAATCTTGTCTTTGACATCACCAAAGTGAATGATTTGTCTTTATCATACTAACCTATCTCACGGAGTTCCGTGCAGTTTTGTGTGACTGAAGTTTTGAAGTTTCGGGTGAGATGTTGATATGAGGAGAATAAGGAGTGAAAAGAACCTAATCTTGGGGATGCCCAAGGCAGCCCTAAAGTAATATTCAAGAAAGATCCAAGCAACTATGCTTGCGGATGCCTCCGGGGCATCCCCTCTTTCGTCTTCAACATTATCGGTAACCTCACTTGGAGCTATATTTTTATTTGTCACATGATATGAGCTTTGCTTGGAGTGTCATTTTGTTAGTATTTGATTGCTGTTATTTATAATAATGTTTTGTATCTTTTACTTCAATAAAAATGTCAAGTATAGCCTTTACCATGCTTATTTTACAAGTCTACATGTTGTTGTTTGAAAACAAAAGGTTTTACATCATTGTCTGAATTGTTCTAGAAAGTCAGAACGTGATAAAATCTTAATTTTTTTACGAATTATGCTATGGTAAATTTTCTATAGTGTGATATTTTTTCAGAATTTTTGGAGTTACAGAAGTATGAATCTTCTTGCATCCTTTATAGACTCCTATTTTGGTAGATTGTTGTTATGTTTGCATTGTTTTGCATATATTTGCTTGTTTAATGATTCTATTTGAGGATACGACTATTAAATATGCAGAGATATTTAGTATGCAATGTTAAATAATAATTTTAGTGATTTTCTACAGTAGAGAATGATAAGGTTTTTGCATTGATTTATACCAACTCATCTCATGAGTTCTTGTTGAGTTTTGTGTGGATGAAGTTTTTAAGATTTAGGGAAACTGTGATATAAAAGGAATTAAGGAGACACAAAAGCTCAAGCTTGGGGATTCCCAAGGTATCCCAAGATAACATTTCAAGAAGTCTCAAGCATCTAAGCTTGGGGATGCCCCGGTAGGCATCCCACCATTCTTCATCAACAATTATCGGATAGTATCGGTTGAGCCTAAGTTTTTGGTTCTTCACATGATGTGTGTTTTTCTTAGAATGACATTTTATTTTGTTTTGCTTACTGTTTTAATAAAATACTTTGATCTAACAGTTTTGAAGTAAGAGAGAGTCCTCAAATATCTATGCATTTACATAAGTACTTGCTCGATCTTCACTTGTATCTTTTTGGAGTAGTTTGTCATTTACTCTTGTGCTTAACTTATATCCTATGAGTAAATTGTTGAATGAATTGAATATAATGAAATTGAAATTATATGTTCATATCATGCCTAGTGGTAGCTTCACATTGGGTTTAGAAAGTGAAATCTTTTGAAGATTGACAATCACAATATTGGTCATACAAGAAATTCATGGACGATTAGTATAAGGAAGAGAACTTTCACATACAAATATATTATCTTGGACATCTTCTATGATTGTGAATACCCATTAATTATTTTCAAAATTGAGAAAATTAGTTGAAGTTGGACAAGGAAAACAATGTAATTAGTTATGGTTGTGTATATTTTCATAGAAGTTATATTGCTATGGATCCTCCAACATGTGGTGTTTGCCTAGGATCTTTTGCTAGCCAAAAAATGCGTACTAAGTAGAGATACTACTTGTGCATCCAAAAAGCCTTTAACCCAGTTTCTTGCCATGAGTGTCCACCCTACCTACCTATGGATTGAATAAGATCCTTCAAGTAAGTTGTCATCGATGCATAAAGCAATAAAAATAGTTCCTAAATAAGTTTGATCTTTTATTGTGAGGTAAAATTGAGCGTTGTACGAACTTGTGATGGCAAAGTAATAAAAGCGGCACATGTTGGGGAACGTAGTAATTTCAAAAAAATTCCTACGCACACGCAAGATCATGGTGATGCATAGCAACGAGAGGGGAGAGTATTGTCCACGTACCCTCGTAGACCATAAGCGGAAGCGTTATGACAACGCGGTTGATGTAGTCGTACGTCTTCACGATCCGACCGATCCAAGTACCGAACGTACGGCACCTCCGAGTTCAGCACACGTTCAGCTCGATGACGATCCCCGGACTCCGATCCAGCAAAGTGTCGGGGATGAGTTCCGTCAGCATGACGGCGTGGTGACGATGATGATGTTCTACCGGCGCAGGGCTTCGCCTAAACTCCGCGACGATATGACCGAGGTGGAATATGGTGGAGGGGGGCACCGCACACGGCTAAGGAACGATCTTGAAGATCAACTTGTGTGTCATGGGGTGCCCCCCTGCCCCCGTATATAAAGGAGCAAGGGGAAGGGGGCGGCCGGCCAAGGGAGGGCGCGCCAGGGAGGAGTCCTACTCCCATTGGGAGTAGGACTCCCTCCTTTCCTAGTCCAACTAGGAGAGGGGAAGGAAGGGAAGGAGAAGGAGAAGGAAGGAGAGGGAGGAAAAGGAGGAAAGGGGGGCCGGCCCCCTAGTCCAATTCGGTTTGGGCTAGGGGGGCCGCGCTCCCTGCCTCCTCTCTTCCACCACTTGGCCCATGAGGCCCATTGCTTCTTCCTTGTATTCCCGTAACTCCCCGGTACCCCCGAAAATACCCGAATCACTCGGAACCTTTCCGAAGTCCGAATATAGTCGTCCAATATATCGATCTTTACGTCTCGACCATTTCGAGACTCCTTGTCATGTCCCGATCTCATCCGGGACTCCGAACTCCTTCGGTACATCAAAACTCATAAACTCATAATATAATTGTCATCGTAACGTTAAGCGTGCGGACCCTACGGGTTCGAGAACTATGTAGACATGACCGAAACATGTTTCCAGTCAATAACCAATAGCGGAACCTGTATGCTCATATTGGCTCCCACATTTCTACGAAGATCTTTATCCGTCAAACCACATAACAACATACGTTGTTCCCTTTGTCATCGGTATGTTACTTGCCCGAGATTCGATCGTCGGTATCCAATACCTAGTTCAATCTCGTTACCGGCAAGTCTTTTTACTCATTATGTAATGCATCATTCTGTAACTAACTCATTAGCTACATTGTTTGCAAGGCTTATAGTGATCTGCATTACCGAGAGGGCCCAGAGATACCTCTCCAACAATCGGAGTGACAAAACCTAATCTTGAAATACGCCAACCCAACATGTACCTTTGGAGACACCTGTAGTACTCCTTTATAATCACCCAGTTACGTTGTGACGTTTGGTAGCACCCAAAGTGTTCCTCCGGTAAACGGGAGTTGCATAATCTCATACTTACAGGAACAAGTATAAGTCATGAAGAAAGCAATAGCAATATACTAAACGATCAAGTGCTAGGCTAACAGAATGGGTCATGTCAATCACATCATTCTCCTAATGATGTGATCCCGTTAATCAAATGACAACACATGTCTATGGTTAGGAAACATAACCATGTTTGATTAATGAGCTAGTCAAGTAGAGGCATACTAGTGACGTTATGTTTGTCTATGTATTCACACATGTATTATGTTTCTGGTTAATACAATTCTAGCATGAATAATAAACATTTATCATGAAATAAGGAAATAAATAATAACTATATTATTGCCTCTAGGGCATATTTCCTTTAGTCTCCCACTTGCACTAGAGTCAATAATCCAGTTCACTTTGTCATGTGATTTAACACCAATATTCACATCTGTATGTGATTAATACCCATAGTTCACATCGTCATGTGATCAACACCCAAAGGGTTTACTAGAGTCAATAATCTAGTTCACATCGCTATGTGATTAACACCCAAAGAGTACTAAGGTGTGATCATGTTTTGCTCGTGAGAGAAGTTTAGTCAACGGGTCTGTCACATACAGAGCCGTATGTATTTTGCAAATATTCTATGTCTTCAATGCTCTGCACAGAGCTACTCTAGCTAATTTCTCCCACTTTCAATATGTATCCAGATTGAGACTTAGAGTCATCTGGATCAGTGCCAAAAATTGTATTGACGTAACCCTTTACGACGAACCTTTTGTCACCTCCATAATCGAGAAACATATCCTTATTCCACTAAGGATAATTTTGACCAATGTCCAGTGATCTACTCCTAGATCACTATTGCACTCCCTTGCCAAACCAGGGTAGAGTATACAATAGGTCTGGACCATAACATGGCACACTTTTATGGAACCTATGAATGATGCATAGGGAATGACTTTCATTCTCTTTCTATTTTCTGCCGTGGTCGGGATTTGAGTCTTACTCAACTTCACACCTTGGAACACAGGCAAGAACTCCTTCTTTGACTGTTCCATTTTGAACCACTTCAAAATCTTATCAAGGTATGTACTCATTGAAAAATCTTATCAAGCGTCTTGATCTATCTCCATAGATCTTGATGCTCAATATGTAAGTAGCTTTGCCGAGGTCGTTCTTTGAAAAAACTCCTTTCAAACGCTCCTTTATGCTTTGCGGAATAATTCTATATTATTTCCAATCAACAATATGTCATTCACATATACTTATCAGAAATGTTCTAGTGCTAGCACTCACTTTCTTGTAAATACAGGCTTCACCGCAAGTCTGTATAAAACTATATGCTTTGATCAACTTATCAAAGCGTATATTCCAACTCCGAGATGCTTGCACCAGTCCATAGATGGATTGCTGGAGCTTGCATATTTTGTTAGTACCTTTAGGATTGACAAAACCTTCTGGTTGCATCATATACAACTCTTTGTTAAGAAACCATTAAGGAATGCAGTTTTGACATCCATTTGCCAGATTTCATAAAATGTGGCAATTGCTAACATGATTCGGACAGACTTAAGCATCGCTACAGTTGAGAAAATCTCATTGTAGTCAACACCTTGAACTTGTCGAAAACCCTTTTGCGACAAGTCGAGCTTTGTAGATAGTAACACTACTATCAGCATCTGTCTTCCTCTTGAAGATCCATTTATACAATATGGCTTGCCGATCATCGGGCAACTCCACCAAAGTCCACACTTTGTTCTCATACATGGATCCCATCTCAGATTTCATGGCCTCAAGCCATTTAGCGGAATCTGGGCTCATCATCGCTTCCTCATAGTTCGTAGGTTCATCATGGTCTATTAACATGACTTCCAGAATAGGATTACCGTACCACTCTGGTGTGGATCTTAATCTGGAAGATCTACAAAGTTCGGTAGTAACTTGATCTAAAGCTTTATGATCATCATCATTAGCTTCCTCACTAATTGGTGTAGGAATCACTGGAACTGATTTCTGTGATGAACTACTTTCCAATTCGGGAGAAGGTACAAATTACCTTATCAAGCTCTACTTTCCTCCCACTCACTTCTTTCGAGAGAAACTTCTTCTCTAGAAAGGATCCATTCTTGGCAACGAATATTTTGCCTTCAGATCTATGATAGAAGGTGTACCCAACAGCTTCCTTCGGGTATTCTATGAAGACGCGCTTCTACGATTTGGGTTTGAGCTTATCAGGATGAAACTTTTTCACATAAGCATCGTAGCCCCAAACTTTAAGAAACGACAACTTGGGTTTCTTGCTAAACCACAGTTCATATAGTGTCGTCTCAACGGATTTAGATGGTGCCCTTTTAACGTGAATGCAACTGTCTCTAATGCATAACCCCAAAATGATAATGGTAAATCAATAAGAGACATCATAGATCGCACCATATCCAATAAGTGTGGTTACGACGTTCGGACACACCATAACGTTGTGGTGTTCCAGGTGGCGTGAGCTGTGAAACTATTCCACATTGTTTTAATTGAAGACCAAACTCGTAACTCAAATATTCGTCTCTGTGATCAGATCGCAGAAACTTTATTTTCTTGTTACGATGATTTTTCCACTTCACTCTGAAATTCTTTGAACCTTTCAATTATTTCAGACTTATGTTTCATCAAGTAGATATACCCATATCTGCTCAAATCATCTTGTGAAGGTCAGAAAATAACGATACTTGCCACGAGCATCAACACTCATTGGATCACATACATCGGTATGTATTATTTCCAATAAGTCAGTAGCTTGTTCCATTGTTCCGGAGAACAGAGTTTTAGTCATCTTGCCCAAAAGGCACGGTTCGCAAGCATCAAATGATTCATAACCAAGTGATTCCAAAAATCCATCTTTATGGAGTTTCTTCATGCGCTTTACACCGATATGACCCAAATGGCAGTGCCACAAATAAGTTGCACTATCATTATTAATTTTTAACTTTTGGCATCAATATTATGAATATGTGTATCACTACGATCGAGATCCAACAAACTATGTTCATTGGGTGTATGACCATTGAAGGTCTTATTCATGTAAACAGAACAACAATTATTCTCTGACTTTAAATGAATAACCGTATTGCAATAAACATGATCAAATCATATTCATGCTCAACGCAAACGCCAAATAACATTTATTTAGGTTTAACACTAATCCTGAAAGTATAGGGAGTGTGCGATGATGATCATATCAATCTTGGAACTACTTCCAACACTCATCGTCACTTCCCCTTCAACTACTCTATGTTTATTCTGTAACTCCTATTTTGAGTTACTAATCTTAGCAACCGAACAAGTATCAAATACTCAGGGGCTACTATAAACACTAGTGAGGCACACATCAATAACCTGTATATCAAATATACCCTTGTTCACTTTGCCATCCTTCTTATCCACCAAATATTCAGGGCATTTCCGCTTCGAGTGACCATTTCCTTTGCAGTGTAAGCACTCAGTTTCAGGCTTTGGTTCAGCTTTGGGCTTCTTTGTGGGAGTGACAACTTGCTTGTCATTCTACTTGAAGTTCCCCTTTCTTTCCCTTTGCCCTTTTCTTGAAACTAGTGATCTTGTCAACCATCAACACTTGATGCTCTTTCTTGATTTCTACCTTCGTCGATTTCAACATCACGAAGAGCTCGGGAATCGTTTTCGTCATCCCTTGCATACTATAGTTCATCACAAAGTTCTACTAACTTGGTGGTGGTGACTAGAGAACTCTGTCAATCACTATCTTATCTGGAAGATTAATTCCCACTTGATTCAAGCGATTGAAGTACCCAGACAATCTGAGCACATGCTCACTAGTTGAGCGATTCTCCTCCATCTTTTAGCTATAGAACTTGTTGGAGACTTCATATCTCTCAACTCGGGTATTTTCTTAAAATATTAACTTCAACTCCTGGAACATCTCATATGGTCCATGACGTTCAAAACGTCTTTGAAGTCCCGATTCTAAGACGTTAAGCATGGTGCACTAAACTATCAAGTAGTCATCATATTGAGCTAGCCAAATGTTCATAACGTCTGCATCTGCTCCTGCAATAGGTCTGTCACCTAGCGGTGCATTAAGGACATAATTCCTCTATGCAGCAATGAGGATAAACCTCAGATCACGGATCCAATCCGCATCATTGCTACTAACATTTTTCAACACAATTTTCTCTAGGAACATATCAAAATAAACATATGAAAGCAACAATGCAAGCTATTGATTTACAATATAATTTGCAAAATACTACCAGGACTAAGTTCATGATAAATTTAAGTTCAATTAATCATATTACTAAAGAACTCCCGCTTAGATAGACATCCCTCTAATCCTCTAAGTGATTACGTGATCCATATCAACTACACCATGTCCGATCATCACGTGCGATGGAGTAGTTTCAACGGTGAACATCAATATGTTGATCATATCTACTATATGATTCACGCTCGACCTTTCGGTCTCCCTGTTCCGAGGCCATACCTATTATATGCTAGGCTCATCAAGTTTAACCTGAGTATTCCGCGTGTGCAACTGTTTTGCACCCGTTGTATTTGAACGTAGAGCCTATCACACCCGATCATCACGTGGTGTCTCAGCATGAAGAACTTTCGCAATGGTGCATACTCAGGGAGAACACTTCTTGATAATTAGTGAGAGGTCATCTTAAAATGCTACCGTCAAACTAAGCAAAATAAGATGTATAAAAGATAAACATCATATGCAATCAAAATATGTGACATGATATGGCCATGATCATCTTGCACCTTTGATCTCCATCTCCAAAGTACTGTCATGATCTCTATCGTTACCAGTGCGACACCATGATCTTCATCATCTTGATCTATATCAATGTGTCGTCACATGGTCATCTCGCCAACTATTGCTCTTGCAAATATTGCTATCGTATAGCGATAATGTAAAGCAATTATTTGGCACTTGCATCTTATGCAACAAAAAATCCATAGGACTTCTGCCAGTTGCCGATAATTTCAACAAAACATGATCATCTCATACAACAACTTATATCTCATCACGTCTTGACCATATCACATCACAACATGCCCTGCAAAAACAAGTTAAACGTCCTCTACATTGTTGTTGCGAGTTTTACGTGGCTGCTACGGGCTGAGCAAGAACCGTTCTTACCTACGCATCAAAACCACAACGATAGTTCGTCAAGTTGGTGTTGTTTTAAACTTCACAAGGACCGGGCGTAGCCACACTCGGTTCAACTAAAGTTGGAGAAATAGACACCCGCTAGTCACCTGTGTGCAAAGCACGGCGGTAAAACCAGTCTCGCGTAAGCGTACGCGTAATGTCGGTCCGGGCCGCTTCATCCAACAATACCGCTGAACCAAAGTATGACATGCTGGTAAGCAATATGACTTGTATCGCCCACAACTCACTTGTGTTCTACTCGTGCATATGACATCTACGCATAAAACCTAGGCTCGGATGCCACTGTTGGGGAACGTAGTAATTTCAAAAAAATTCTTACGCACATGCAAGATCATGGTGATGCATAGAAACGAGAGGGGAGAGTATTGTCCACGTACCCTCGTAGACCGTAAGCGGAAGCGTTATGACAATACAGTTGATGTAGTCGTACGTCTTCACGATCCGACCGATCCAAGTACCGAACGTACGGCACCTCCGAGTTCAGCACACGTTCAGCTCGATGATGATCCCCGGACTCCGATCTAGCAAAGTATCGGGGATGAGTTCCGTCAGCATGATGGCGTGGTGACGATGATGATGTTCTACCGGTGCAGGGCTTCGCCTAAACTCCGCGACAATATGATCGAGGTGGAATATGGTGGAGGGGGGCACCGCACATGGCTAAGGAACGATCTTGAAGATCAACTTGTGTGTCATGGGGTGCCCCCCTGCCCCCGTATATAAAGGAGCAAGGGGAAGGGGGCGGCCGGCCAAGGGAGGGCGCGCCAGGAAGGAGTCCTACTCCCACCGGGAGTAGGACTCCCTCCTTTCCTAGTCCAACTAGGAGAGGGGAAGGAAGGGAAGGAGAAGGAGAAGGAAGGAGAGGGAGGAAAAGGAGGAAAGGGGGGCCGGCCCCCTAGTCCAATTCGGTTTGGGCTAGGGGGGCCGCGCTCCCTGCCTCCTCTCTTCCACCACTTGGCCCATGAGGCCCATTGCTTCTTCCTCGTATTCCCGTAACTCCCCGGTACCCCCGAAAATACCCGAATCACTCGGAACCTTTCCGAAGTCCGAATATAGTCGTCCAATATATCGATCTTTACGTCTCGACCATTTCGAGACTCCTCGTCATGTCCCCGATCTCATCCGGGACTCCGAACTCCTTCGGTACATCAAAACTCATAAACTCATAATATAATTGTCATCGTAACGTTAAGCGTGCGGACCCTACGGGTTCGAGAACTATGTAGACATGACCGAAACACGTTTCCGGTCAATAACAAATAGCGGAACCTGGATGCTCATATTGGCTCCCACATATTCTACGAGGATCTTTATCGGTCAAACCGCATAACAACATACGTTGTTCCCTTTGTCATCGGTATGTTACTTGCCCGAGATTCGATCGTCGGTATCCAATACCTAGTTCAATCTCATTACCGGCAAGTCTCTTTACTCGTTATGTAATGCATCATTCCGTAACTAACTCATTAGCTACATTGCTTGCAAGGCATATAGTGATGTGCATTACCGAGAGGGCCCAGAGATACCTCTCCGACAATCGGAGTGACAAAACCTAATCTTGAAATACGCCAACCCAACATGTACCTTTGGAGACACCTGTAGTACTCCTTTATAACCATCCAGTTTACGTTGTGACGTTTGGTAGCACCCAAAGTGTTCCTCCGGTAAACGGGAGTTGCATAATCTCATAGTTACAGGAACATGTATAAGTCATGAAGAAAGCAATAGCAATATACTAAACGATCAAGTGTTAGGCTAACGGAATGGGTCATGTCAATCACATCATTCTCCTAATGATGTGATCCTGTTAATCAAATGACAACACATGTCTATGGTTAGGAAACATAACCATCTTTGATTAATGAGCTAGTCAAGTAGAGGCATACTAGTGACGTTATGTTTGTCTATGTATTCACACATGTATTATGTTTCCGGTTAATACAATTCTAGCATGAATAATAAACATTTATCATGAAATAAGGAAATAAATAATAACCATATTATTGCCTCTAGGGCATATTTCCTTCAGCACACTGCATAATAAAGGTTGCTATCATATGGGGCAATATAACGTGATGTTCCTTTGCATTAAGAGCTTCGGCATCCAAATAAAAAGCGCTTGACAACCTATGCTTCCCTCTGTGAAGGGCCTATCTTTTACTTTTCAGTATTTACTTTTATGCAAGAGTTTGTAGAATGCATTCTCATTTGAACCTCATCTATTCTCTAATTGGCAAGCATCATGTGGTGGGAAAGATCTAGGCACATATGACCAATCAAATATATTTGACCATGATTTATTATTGTTGACAATTATCTCTATGATAAATGAGTTGGGAGGCGAAATATTAAGCCACTATCTTTCTCTGTGTTCGATGGATGCCATTTGTTCTAAGAATATGCTTTGAGTACTAGCAATCATAGAAGACTATATGATGATTGAGTATGTGGAGTTGTTACTTAGATTTTGTTGAATAAGTTGAATTGCAATTGCTTGGTGATTGGGAATATAGGTTGTTGACTTTCAAGAGAATTCACTGTTTGAACCTTAACATGTGAATTCGTTGCTACTTTAACATGATGAGTTTTATGAGAAAGAGTTGTTGTTATGATGCTACGAAAAGTGATTGAAATTATCATTGATCAAACTTATGCATTTTGCTAGCATTCACACTTCATAAATTATTTCTTTTATCATTTACCTACTCGAATTCGAGTAGGAATTAAGCTTGAGGATACTGATATGTCTCCAATGTATATATAATTTATGAAGTATTCATGATGTTATATTATCATTCTTGCATATTTTACAATCATTTTGTAGCAACTTTATATCATTTTTGGGACTAACTTATTGACATAGTGCCTAGTACCAATTTTTCACTTCGCGGGAAATCAATATCAAACGGAGTCCAAATGCAGCAAAAATTTTGGAGAATTTTTTTGGACCAGAAGACCCAGGATGGGCCAAAGAAGTACCAGAGAGGAGGCCCGAGGTGGGTACAACCCACCTGGCCGCGCCCAGAAGCCCAGGCGCGCGCGGAGGGTTGTGCCCTCTCAGCGACCTCCCACACCGCCTCTTCGCCCTATAAATCTCCAAATATTTCAGTACACCCAAAAATAACCCTAGATCAGAAGTTCCGCCACCGCAAGCCTCTGTAGCCACGAAAAACCAATCTAGACCACATTCTGGCACTCTGTCGGCGGCGGCGGGGGGGGGGGGGGGTTGTCAGATTTTGGGTTCCGGCAAACCCTTGAGAGGTTCGAACTTTGGGGTGCGTGCGGAGATCTCAACCTACCCAGCCTGCCTACTCGCTAATCTCATAGCCTATCACGTCGAGCTCAAAGGGAAAGGAAGAACAACAGTTTACCCAGGTTCGGGCCACCTTGTGGTGCAATAGCCTACTCCTGCTTTGTGGTGGATTTGCCTCGAGGGGCTGAGGAAGAAGTAGTATAGTGGAGAACAGCCTCAGGAGGTGTGTTCTTGACCTCAAGTGAGCTGGTGAGGGTGGAATGGATCCCGTCATCATGTTGCTAGCGGCTAGGTGCCATTTATAGTGGCCTTGGTCCTCTTCCCAAATGTAGGCGGGAAGGGATCCCACAACAACCAAATTTGAAGTGGGAGAACAAGTACGCCTATCCTGACAAAGTGGTCTTCGCCTGCAAAAGTCGCTAGTCGTGACGCTGCGGTGGGCTTGGTGGTGACCTCCTTCCTGCCGTCCTCGCGGTCTTGGTCTTGTTGCACCAGAATGGAAACCTTTGGTTGATTCCTTGGGACTCCGCGCCTGCTGCTTGCCTCCATTGCACCGAAGAGGAAACTGGTACTTTGCGCCCACTGGCGCCCGCCTGGCCTTGGTCGTCATGGCTCACATCAGCCGAACCTCGCGAGGTGTGCCTTGCATAGAAATCTCCGCTCCTTGGGAGCCAGCTTGAGGGGGCCGATCCCCTTGGAGGTCTTGCTGTCGTCCTCCTCACGAGGCTTGGCCCTTGCGAGGTTCTTGCGTTGTTGATGCCGAAGCTAGGCCGTACCAGGCGGTCGATGGACCCACACCGTGGGCCACACACAGGCAAGTTTGGGTACACCCGTATCCAGAATGCCGACAGTAGCCCCCGGGCCCAAGGTGGACTCAGACTTGGCTTCCGGGCGAAGCCAAAGGGCAAGTGCGGAGTGCCACGGGCCCTAACCGCCTGCGGCCTTGGGCGACGCGTGGCGATTGATGGGACATGGGCGTCTCCACTTCCTCGCGCTACCTCGACAACCATTCCTGGTTGACAAAAAGGTTGACACCTACCGCTAAGCCTTCATTGCTTTCCTTTCGTCTTGCTCTAGATCCACTTCTCCCCCGACACTGGAAAATTCCTCCAGGTCTGCCGACCCTCTCCACCAAGCTCTCGCCAGATGGCCACCGACAAGGTAAAGCTCCGGTCTCAGCCGCACGCTCTGCCGGTTGGTTTGAGCCTGCCCTGAGCGCACCCACTGTCGTTGAAGAGAAGGATCACACCGCGCTTCTCCTGACGGCGAGCGGCGACAGCGAGGGGGGATGAGGGTGCTCTGGGTTGGCTGCGCCAAGCCGGAATCCTCGAGCAGCACCTTCTACCCCTTCTTCATGCACAACGTCTATGCTTGGCTGATTCCTCCCTTCTCCCGCTTCTTCTACGCCGTCCTCCGCCATTACGGGATCCACACCCTCCATCTTCATCCCAATTCCGTCCTCCTCCTATCAATCTTCGCCTTCTATTGTGTGTCGTTCATGGGGGTGATGCCCTCTGTCGCATTGCTCCTCCACTTCTTCCTCCGGGTGAACAGCAATCAACGCACAGGGTGTGCTTGCTTCGTCGCGGACAACGGCAGCAATGCGATCTCCCGCGCCGGGAAAAAGGTGGAGGACTTTCGGAATAAGTGGATCCATATGGATGCCAAGCACTCCCATGCCCTGCTGGAGCTGCCAACTGGGCTCCCAACATCCAAGAAGGGTGGTCTCACGAGAAGCTCACCGACCCCCTGGTGAGGCCGCTGCTGAAGAAGATGGAGGCTGACTTGAAGGCGGAGAAGTTGATAGGGGCGGAGAAGCTGACGGGGGCCATGATCATCAAGGAGTTCCTGACGCAGTGCCTGGCGCCGCTCCAAGAGCGCTCCCGCCCCTTGTGGAAGCTTGGGGCGCGGAGGACAAGCTTCGGCTGCGCTCAGACAGCCTACCCGACGAGGAGTTGAGCAAGGTTATGCATTCCTTGCTTGGAAAGGACCAGGGAGGCCCTCCGGACGATCACCTCCCGCTGTACCGCCGAGATAATGAGGAGAAGATAGCCGCCACCAAGCCTATCTTCAACGAGTGTGGGCTCGTGTCGATAGAGCCTCCCCTGCCAGCCGCCTCCCTGGTGGACGTGTCCTCCGGCGACCACTCCTCCGATGCCACCTGGGAGGGGAGGGGGAGACCTCTCCTTCGAGGTAGAGCAACATCCTCCATGACCTCTCCAACGACGACGATGCAGGTGCGCACCCGGTCAGGGAGTTGGCTCGCTCTGCCGGGGTCACCACAAGATCTGAGGGGGCCTTCAAAGAAGCAGAGGCGAGTGGTCCCAAAGAGGGGCAGGTCGGCGCTGATTGCTCTGATCAGCGCTCCTGCTTCGCCGCCACCATCCAGCGCGGGGCCGGCCGCGTGCTCGCCCGCTCCCAAGAACACAGCGCCGCCCGCACCCGTGAAGCTCGCGCTTATATGCCTGAAGAGGAACTACGTCGCCATGGACCAGTAAGTGCCCCTTCTTGCCCTTGCTATTGGATTATGTTGTAGTGCTTAATATCTTCATTTGATGTCAGACTGCAGCCGGTGGCGAAGAAGAAGGGGGATGCTGGGGCCGCCGAGGTCAAGCACGCTGCTGCTGTCACTGCATCTCTGGCGCAGAGGGGCGCAACAGCTCCTGTTGCTCCTGCATTGGTACGGCCCTCTCGAAGCTCTCGGGCCCAGCCTCAAGAGGAAATGGCTCCCGCGGTAGAGCTCACCCCGGAGGCGCCTATTCCCGACTCGCTTGCTGAGGACCCAAGGCCTTCGGAGCCCCCAATCCTTCCTGCTACTGCTGCTCTGCCAGTCTTGGTGCCTGGAGAGGCTCCTCTTCCATCCACCATGCTGTCGGGTCGTGGTGCTTTCGCCGCGTACGGAGCCTTGGACCAGCTCCAGGATTATCTTCAGGGTCCGAACCGGCACAGGGCGTTGGGGCGCCTAGAGCTGGTCTCGGGGTGGCTGCGGGCCGATGCGTCCATTCGGACGGCCTGGGTTCAAGCCATGGCATCCGCGAAAGAGGGCCAGAGGGTGGCCGTCTTAGCCGTGACCGAACGCCACATGGCGCTGAAGGAAACTAGGGATGCACAGGAGCGGTGCCCTGCGGTGGAGGCTGAACTCAAGATCCTCCGGGATCAGCAGGCCACCTAGGCCAATCAGCTCAAGGTGCCAGAGGAGGAGCTGAAGGCCCAGGAGGCTGCAATTGCCGACCGCGACGGTGAGCTGGCGCAAGCAGCCCAGGAGTAAGCCACTGAGCGTGTCCGCCTGGAGAAATTGAGGGCGGAGGTGGAGGCAGCTCAGGCGGCCCTCAACAAGGCCGAGGAGGTGGCCACCATGGAGCGCAATGCCTTCATCTCCCTTGAGGCGAGGTCCCGCAAGGTGCTGCAGGATCTCTTTGGGAGTGAGCACTAGGAGCCAGCGGTGACCCCGGAGCAGGGCCCTGCCGCTCTGCTTCCCGAGCTCGTCGAAGCGCTCGATAGCTTCATCGCAGGGTTTGGCTCCATGGTGGAGGGGGAGACCCACGTACTCTCTTCCTCGGCCCTGATGCGCGCCTTCAGCCATCTCTATCTTCAGGACACCGGCTTCGACTTTGCCGCCTTGCTTGAGCCTGTGGACCCCGAGTCCTGCTGAAGTCGTGAAGGGTCCGCCGGAGGCCCTACTGAAGAAGTTCCTTGCCGTCGGCCCCGTGGCTGGGGCTGAAAGCAAGGATGACGGTGAGATCATCGACAACGGGGCTCCCAGGGCGGGCGACGACGGCGTCCAAGGCTGAAGAAGAGGCTTGATGGCCGCAACTCTCACTGTTTCCATCCTGCAACATGTATCCTGCCTCGCGGAGGCGTAAGAACTTGAGCTTGGTACTTTTTTAAAAGACAATGTGTTTTGTAAAAATTTGCTTAGAGTTTCGCGATCTCTTTTCCATTTGCTTTAGCATTCTACGTCGGTAGGGCCTGACCCCGCGCATACCTCAGCCGCCATTGGGTCGTCCGGATCGCCAGGACGAGGCCAAGGGGTGAGGGGCTACAGGGTCAGTTAGGCTCCTGAGGTGCAATGCTCAGGAGTCCCCTTTGATGTGCGAACAGCTTGGGAAAGGAGGTGCAAGAGCCGGCCTTGGTGTTCTGTATCGGCAGGGGCCGGTGTTAGTGTCAAAACCGGCGGATCTTGGGTAGGGGGTCCCGATCTGTGTGTCTAAGGCTAATGGTAACGGGGGGCAAGGGACACGATGTTTTACCTAGGTTCGGGCCCTCTCGATGGAGGTAAAACCCTACTTCCTGCTTAATTGATCTTGATGATATGAGTATTACAAGTGTTGATCTACCACGAGATCGTAGAGGCTAAACCCTAGAAGCTAGCCTATGATGATTCTGATTCTCCCTATACGGATCAAACCCTCCGGTTTATATAGACACCAGAGGGGGCTAGGGTTTACACAGAGTCAGTTACAAAGAAGAAAATCTAATATCCAGATCACCAAGCTTGTCTTCCATGCAAAGGAGAGTCCCATCCAAACACGGGACGAAGTCTTGAGTCTTGTATCTTCACGGTCCAACAGTCCGGCCAACGTATATAGTCCGGCTGTCCGGATACCCCCTAATCCAGGACTCCCTCAGTAGCCCCTGAACCAGGCTTCAATGACGATGAGTCCGGTGCGTAGATTATCTTCGGCATTGCAAGGCGGGTTCCATCTCCGAATACTCCAAAGCAGATTAAGGATTATGTCCGGCTCTGCGAGATAATTTCCGCACACCACCGTAGAGAGCATAACACTTTACAAATCTGATTTGTTGACAAATATTTTTCTACGGTGTGCCCTTACGCCGTGGCCTTGCCCAATACGAACTGGTTTTTCTTGGCCTGCCTCGATACGCGTTGCAAGGCGATTTTATTGGCACACCTTGCAAAAGCAGAGATCGTGTTCCCTTATCGCGGGATCTTCCATCAATACGGGCAAGTGCAACCCCACTACGCCTGTTGGTATGACTCCGTATTTTTAGGTAAGTCCCAAGCGGTTACGCTGAGGACGCTTGATATTCACCCCCTTTATAGAGGATCTGAGGCCTATCCCTCTTTTCTACCACGCTTGTGCCTTTTCGCATCTCGAGTCCCAACACCCAAAACCCAAGCTTAAGCACTTCGGATCTTCAATCATGTTCGGATCCAACCTTCAAGGCCGGTGGATGGCCTCCTCTGTCATAGAGGAGGACATTGCGAAGCTCAGGGAGGTCATATATTTGACCACCGACATCAAGCACAGGCGTCCTACTCCAGGGCAGGTCATCCCTACTCCCGAGCCCAACGAGAGCGTCGTATTTGTTTCTCACTTCCTCCGCGGCTTAGGCTTCACCCTTGATCCCTTTGTGAGAGGGCCCATGTTCTATTACGGGCTAGATTTTCATGATCTAGCTCCGGACGCCATCCTTCACATCTCGTCGTTCATCGTCGTGTGCGAAGCCTTTCTTCACGTCACCCCCGCACTTCGACTTATGGCTCAAGACCATCAATGTGAAGCCGAAGATGATTGAGGGGCGACACGCGAAGTGCAGAGGTGCTGTAATAAGCAGGAATGCTGACACCCCATGGCCAGAGGGCTCCTTCCCGGAGGTGTCCGATCTATGGCAGCGGAGGTGGTTTTACATCACGGCTCCCAGAGGCACAAAGTGCGTGGCTGCCCCCAACTTCCGCTCGGGCCCTCCACCTCAACTAGCGTCATGGGCCAATGTGGGACTGGATTGGGGGCCTGCGAATGATGTACCAACATTGCAGAGCCGCATTTGGGAGCTTCTTAAGAGGGACATTAGCCTTGTCAGCGTAATTCAGGTAATGCTAGTCCGACGGATCTTGCCATGCAAACGCCGGCCTCTCCGGATGTGGGAATTCAATCCGGAAGGTCCGCGGACTATTCTACACTTTTTCGGCATGACGCTCAAAGGGATGTGTAAGTTATTCTTCGGACCACAAGTAAAGTGTCTGGACACCACCGAGGATGCGGGGCTGAGCTACAACCGCCCAGATACTCGAGTAAGTAACCCAGAAATCGATCAGTTTGTTTATATTTATCATAACATTATTCTGAAAACCATCCACGGCCAGGATGGCTCAGCAAGGCGGAGAGAATCAGGTGTCCGGCGCCACTTCCCGAAGGCTCACCTAGTCCTGCCATAGCCATGATGCTTAGTCGCGTGCTAAGTCAAATGCCTTCGAGGAAAGACGAAGGGAAGAACAGAGAAGCAGAACTTCACACATTGCATATCCAAACCGAGGGAATTGCTACCTCCACAAAGGAGGATAGTCGGGGAGGGGAATCTAAGGTCTCCTCCCCTCGCGGGAAGAAAAGGGCTGCCTCCGAAGACTTGGAGGCGGAGGTGCCCAAACAAGGGAAGAAAACTTCACCAGGGACCCTGCCCCGAAGGGCGTCCTCACCGTGCCATGCCCGCAAATGGGCCAGCCCTCAGCTGAGCTGTAAGTTAATCGTAAATACAAAGCTACTGCTTCCTCCTCCGAGAACAATAACCAGGATCCATTCTTTGCAGTTTGGCTAGCAGCTCTTCTTGACAGAGTTCGTCTTCGGGGGATCTCCTTCTGGAGATGATGGCGAGTGAAACCCCACCAACCTCTCTGCCTCATGGGGCGGCGACCCCGAGGTGTCGTCATGAAGTAGTCCAGATTTGCCTAGGCCAGAACTAATACTTCGGCCGCCCTGAGCCCGGAGCGTTCGGCTCCCACGGGGGGCGATAAGAAGGGTCCCGCACAGTTCGGCGACCGGCCGGACACGCTGACGGGCCTTCTAGAGCGAGCTGCTCTCTCGGAGGATCACCATTCATTAATGAGCACTGTGCTTGGGAAGGTTTCATCTGCCACAAGCGGGCTGCATGAAGCTTTTATGAGCCTGCTCAAAGGCTTTGAGGATGAAATACGTAATATTGTGATTATGGCGCACGTGCTAGGTGTGCTCCATGTGGATAGTAGCCCCTGAGACTCTGGTTGCCAGCCCTAGGCGGCAAACGGAGGATCACATTATTGAATAATGATCGCATTGTATTCATACGCAGGTGGCTAAGGATCTGGCAGCCGACCGGTTCGTTGAAGTCGCCGAACTCAGGAGGCCGATTGGAGTTGTGGATGCCGATATCACACTTGTGTGAACGAGTGGCTTAACAAGTCGCAAAGTATGTGCTCTGCTTTCCTTATTGCTTATAGGAAATTTTAAGAGGAGTATAATGTTAATGTAATATGCTTGGGCTGTAGGCGGAGCTGCTGCCGTGGAGGACCTATGGGCGGAACTTGCCCTGGCCAAGGAACAAGCCAGGGCTAGCAATGCGGCTGTCCTAAAGGCAGCCGAAGAGTTGAGAGCCGAACAGGCTGCTCATTGCTGAAGCGAAGATAAAAGAGCTGAAATGGCTGTGGAGCTGAAAAATGCCGCCAACCGGTATGACATCCTTGAAAAAGAGAATCAGGCTAATTCAGCTGACCTGAACAAGGCCCTTGATGCGGCCAAGGAGACGCGTTCCGAAATTAGGGATGCACAGGAGGAGCTTCGACAGGCAGGAGAAATCGCGGTTGGAAACCCCTATTTGTTGCGGATGAAGTTCTTAGAACCCAAGTACGCTCCTCTGGATCGGTGCTGGAGCCCTGCAGACGCGTATGCAGATCTGGCGAAGAGTATGACTGATGCGGCCAAGTTTTTTGAGGATAAAAAAGATAATGAAGTGGAAAAGCTGTTTTGGTCGCAATTCAATGCTCCAACGCACCCATTGCCATTGAGTGAGAGGATGGCTGCTGTGGCCGAGCTCCATAGGTTGTCCGATCTTGCAATGAGGTCTATAATAGACCATCTATGGCCGAAGGAGACGAAGCCGGACAGTTATTTTGGTTTAGTGCAACAATTCCTTGGTGCCATGTCGCGAATCGATGCCATGAAAAGGTCAGCGTGCATAGAGGGTGCACGGATGGCTCTTGCCCGCGTTAAAGCATATTGGACAGATATGGAGGCCACCATCATTGTGACCCAGAATCTGGCGGGATGCTAGGATCCGGCCGAGCACTACTTGGAGCAGGTAACAGAAGGTGCTCGTTTAATAGAGGCTCAGTGCTCGAAGAATGTCATGTTCGAGTGACAAATCGTTTTATTGTAAAACAATTTTATTTTAATTATGGAGGCTATGTTTATACTTTTTGCCCGAAAGTGTTATTGTGCCTCTTGTGCGGCCGTTTGATGTATGTATGTAATCTGAAAGTTAGCAGTCGTTGGCTTCAGCCCCCACGCATACAATGCAGGGGTGTTCGCGAGAATATGCGTAATCACACTTGATCCAACATCTTGGTCCATTAAGGAGGTGATCGCACGTCGAACTAGGCAATCGGACTATATAGCTTTAACACTTTCACTTAGCCATAGGAGTTTGACGGTGGGGCTACTATGTAGCCCCTGGCACTTTTGCGTGCATCCGAATATGGGCACGTGTGTACATGACCGGGAAACGGTCCTTCGTTAATGCGGAGGAATCCTAAGGATTCCGATGAGTCCTCGAGTGGTTGACTAGTCTCTCGCTATATCATGACAGTCAGTTTTCAGCTTTCTCTACTGAGGTGCTCCTCCGGAATAACCAGGGCACAATCGCAGTAGTTCTCCTTTGGCTACCTTAGCCGATAAGAACGGAACATAAGGCGGCAAACCCAGGAGCCGGGCAAACCCGACATTTGACCAAAGACATGATTCAGAGCTGATGCATATAAGGCCAAACTCGCGATGCCGAACACTCCCGAAGATATTCGGACTTTAGGACATATACTGGGCTGAAGAACGCCCGTTATTATGAACCCTGTATTTCCAGGTACGTGCATTAGTCTGTCGTGGCGAAATGCCAATAACGGCAGTATCCCCTGTGGGTGTAGTACCCATGGGATGTGTAAGCAACAAGAGATAATAAAGAAGGATTACACAGGGGCTTAATCTAAAGAGAAACCTTTGAGCGGGGCCCTGCTGCACGTCTGCACTTTTGTCTCCGTTGTGCCGTGTCCTGGGAGGGTATCGCACGGATGGTGTCTGAAAAAAGGAAAACTCATGTAGAAGAGTATGACGTCAGCGTGCAAAGAGTTGGCTATCATCGATGGATAGTAGAAGTGTAAGACATTGGCATGTTAATAAGGTCAAGCCAAGAGTTGGGCTTTATTAAATATCCATAGCCCCTGGTGTCCTCTAGGGGATTACATTTATGGCGCCCAGGTCAGGTTTATCTGGGCTGCCGGACTTGTCTAACCGTGTCTGTGGTCTTAACGACCAATCATGCATTCTGATATTAGAGGCCGCTTAGAGTCCGGCTGCTAGAGCCGTCGCATACTCTTCCGCGCGTAAGGAACGCTTTGTATTTTTGTTAACGATGATGGCGCCATGTGGACCGGGCATCTTGAGTTTAAGGTAGGCGTAGTGCGGTACTGCGTTGAAGCGGGCGAAGGCTGTTCTCCCGAGCAATGCATGATAACCACTTTGGAGGGGGGCGATGGTGAAGAGTAGTTCTTCGCTTCTGAAGTTACCTGGGGAACCGAATGTCACCTCTAGTATGAGGGAACCCCTACAGCGGGCTTCAACGCCTGGTATCACCCCTTCAAAGGTGGTGTTGCTTTAGCTGATTCTGGATGGGTCTATCCCCATCCTGCGGACAGTGTCCTGGTATATTAGATTAAGACTACGTTCGCGCCTTCTCTTGGGTATGTGAGCCACGTGGATCATGTTTACTGTTTTTACCTCTGGGTGGGAATTTTTTCTGTCCCCCAGTGTTCGGTTGGCGAGGCTCATCCTTGTCTTCACTTGGTGTTTCCCTTCCCTTGTGTTCGGCATTTAATTTGTCAGCCTGCTTAAAGACCCAACATTCTCTGTGAGTGTGGTTCGCGGGTTTTTCGGTGGTGCCATGAATTTGCACAGTCTGTCCAGGACTTTGTTCAGGCCGGACGGTCCCTCTTTGCTGCCTTTAAATGGCTTCTTTTGTTGACCGGGTCGAGAGCCCCTGAATCCGGCGTTGACCGTTGTGTTGTCTGGACTTTCTGCCTTGTTTTGACGTTTGTTTTTATTGCGCTGTGGCTTCCTGTTGCCATCCCTGATTCCGGATGTGTCTGGGTCGCTGGTGCCTCTACGGGCCAACCAGCTGTCTTCACCCGTGCAAAACCGGGTCATAAGGCTTGTTAAGGCTGCCATTGTCCTCGGCTTTTCTTGGCCGAGGCCGCTAGGGCTTCGGCATCCGGACAATCGACAATTTGATTCTTCTTAGTGAGGAACCTATTCCAAAGCTTGCGGGCGGACACTCTGGGCTATTGAATTATGTGACTTAAATCGTCAGCGTCCGGAGGTCGGACATAGGTTCCTTGAAAATTGGCCCTGAAAGCATCCTCAAGTTCCTCCCAACATCCGATTGAGTTTTCGGGGAGGCTTTTCAATTAGTGTCGAGCTAGTCCCTTCAACTTGAGGGGAAGGTATTTAATGGCATGGAGGTCGTCCCGACGAGCCATGTGGATGTGAAGGATAAAATCCTCAATCCAGACCCCGGGGTCTGTCGTTCCGTCAAATGCCTCTATGTTCACGGGTTTGAAACCCTGTGGAAATTCGTGGTCTAGTACCTCTTCGGTGAAGCACAGAGGGTGACTGGCCCCTATGTATCTGGACATGTTGTGGCATGTTGTCGACTGTTGTTGTGTCCGGTGATGATTCCGAACTGGAACTCGATCAGTCTGATCATTTTGGTGACCGTAATCCTGCAATGGAGCGTGTCCTCTAGATCCATAGATGGACCTGGTCGCGCCGGCCTTTTTATCCAGGAGCTCACGTAAATCATGTGCGGCGTCAGTAGCTGCTCTATTGCGGTTATGAAGTGGTTGGTCCGGCCTACTGGCCGTATTGTTCTTCAGTGGAACGGCCTCATCGTCGAATTCTGGCAGCAGCTTGCGCTTTGAATAGCTCTTTGTGTGGCAATCATCGTCGTATTTTTCTTCAGTGTCTAGCACTTTATTCCATCTGCGATTGAGCGTTTCCTGTGCGGCCTAAAGCCTTTGCTTCTGCTTCTTTAGACTTCTCGCAGTGGCCATAAGCCTTCTGTGGAGGTTATCTCGTTCCAAACGTGTTTCCGGGATGATGAATGCATCGTCGTCCGGACTGTGCTCTTGTCCTGGGGCAGTTTGATGAGTTCGGCCCTCGGAATCACTGTGATCTGGCGTCTGCTCCGGGCTGTGTTCGGCGTGACCTGGCTCATCCTGCTCCATCGCTGGGTCCATATGGTCGTTGTTGCCTTCGGAGTTGACTGGTGTGTCAATCTTTCCAGAGCTGTTATCGCTGTTTTTACTGTGGCTGGACTTAGAGCGGCGTCTGCGCCGTCGTTTTGGCTTTTGTCCAGGGGGTTTATCCTCCGTTTTGTCGCCATCATCCTCCTTAGGCGTGTCCACCATGTATATATCATATGATGAGGTCGCAGTCCAGCGCCCCGTGGGCGGTGGTTCAGAATCGTCCCGTGCGCCAACATATGTATCATTGGTGTGATCGGAGTCGAAGTCAAGCATGTCTGTTACGTCGTCGACAGTGGCTATGAAGTGGGTGGTGGGTGGGGAACGAATTTCTTTGTCGCCTTCTTCCCCCTCAAGCCGAACATAGTTCGGCCAAGCATCCACTGACAAAGAGAGAGACCTTAATGAATTCAGCATGTCGCCAAAGGGCGAGTGCTGGAAGATATCCGCAGCGGTGAACTCCATTACCAGAGCCCAACCGGATTCGGCGGGCTCGGGGGTGCGCGGACTAGAACCTACAGCCAGACACGAGTCCGGGGGTCCGGTGTCACAGGCTTCCTTGGGGGTGAAGCCGGTGCTCGCCTCTACCGCCGATGACTGTGCGGCCTCCGGGGCGGGGTCCATCCACCCGTCCTCGGACGACGCGATCTGCCCTGGATTTAGGTCCGGAGCTCTTGCAGGTGCGATATCTCGAGTATTACCCGACAGCAGGTCTAAGCCGTGCTCGTCGTGACTGTTCGGCGCTCCTGGCATAGGCCCGAATCCGTCGAAGATCAAGTCTCGGCGGATATTGGCCGTGTAGTTCAAGTTTTCGAACCTGACCTGATGGCCAGGGGCGTAGCTGTCGACCTGCTCCAGACGGCCAAGCGAATTGGCCTGCAGTGCGAAGCTGCCGAACACGAAGATCTGTCCGGGGAGAAAAGTCTCACCCTGGACCGCGTTGTTGTTGATGATTAAAGGAGCCATCGAGCCTCGCAGCAACGACACAGTGGAACTCTCATGAAAGCACCAATGTCGGTGTCAAAACCGGCGGATCTCGGGTAGGGGGTCCCGATCTATGTGTCTAAGGCTAATGGTAACAGGAGGCAAGGGACACGATGTTTTACCCAGGTTCAGGCCCTCTCGATGGAGGTAAAACCCTACTTCCTGCTTGATTGATCTTGATGATATGAGTATTACAAGAGTTGATCTACCACGAGATCATAGAGGCTAAACCCTAGAAGCTAGCCTATGATGATTATGATTCTCCCTATACGGATCAAACCCTCTGGTTTATATAGACACCGGAGGGGGCTAGGGTTTACACAGAGTCCGTTACAAAGAAGGAAATCTAATATCCGGATCGCCAAGCTTGTCTTCCACGCAAAGGAGAGTCCCATCCGGACACGGGACGAAGTCTTGAGTCTTGTATCTTCACGGTCCAATAGTCCAGCCAAAGTATATAGTCTGGCCGTCCGGATACCCCCTAATCCAGGACTCCCTCACCCGGGCCCGCGCGTACCTCAGCCACCGTTGGGTCATCCGGATTGCCAGGATGAGACCAAGGGGTGAGGGGTTACTTGGCCAGTTATACTCCTGAGACGCGATGCTCAGGAGTCCCCCTTGATGTACGAACAGACCATCATACCTTTCCTCGCCGGGCTCTCGCTTGGGAGGGGCACGCGAAGACCAGGTCCGTGGGACCTAGCAGGGTGGCATACGCCAGGCATGACCTGAGTGTAGCCCCCGTGTCCAGCCCCCTTGCGCTACTCTCCTGAGGGAAAGCAGCGCGGTGAGGCTAAGCACTAAGCCCGGAGGCTCCCTGAGGTTGCTGCGGCCGCGAGGCCAACCTCAGTTGTTTATCACCAGCGCGGAGCATGGCGCTTACACTCCTGCACGGGCATAGCCGCTCCTCGGTAGTGTCGACTGCCAGCGCGGTGCATGGTGCTTCCACTGGTACGTGGGTGAGGGCTCCCTCTGAGGAGAACCCCCGGGGCGTGTACAGCCCCGCCCTGACACGTGGCTTGCACGGGCTAGAGGAGGTACGTATGGGCACTCATGAGCCAACGCGGGACTCACGAGGCCCTACCTCAAGGCGGGTTGCGCATGAATTTGATTAGGAACACTTGTGACAGTCCTGCAAGATGGTTAGGCACCCTGTGCCGAGTGAATCTCCTGAGGTTATTGCATGAGAAGGCCAGACACCAACGACCCCAGGAGGTGTCGTGAACGGGGCGGCCCGCCAGACAGAGCTCAGCCGTTGGGTTTATCGACGCTGCAGGGACGAACTCGAGCACAGACGTCGTGCCCACTCTTCTCATGCAAAAGGTCCTGAAGAAAGACAACCAGTGCGTGGCTCCCGTGGTGACGAGGCACTGGGTCGCGCGCCCTCATTCATCCGCCCGCGATTAGCTAACACGAGAACAAGGAGCAGAGGCCATGGGAGGTGACGTACATGGGAGCTGGCCCATGAGCCAGAGCTCAGCTTAGCTTTGGGTTCAATCTTTCTTGCAATGGGAGAAGTGCTTAGCTTTGGGTTCAATCTTGCGGTGTCCTTTCCTAGTGATAGCAGGGGCAGCAAGGCATGTATTGTATTGTTGCCATCGAGGATAAAAATATGGGATTTATATCATATTGCTTGAGTTTATCCCTCTGCATCATGTCATCTTGCTTAATGCGTTAGTCTGTTCTTATGAACTTAATACTCTAGATGTAGGCAGGAGTCGGTCGATGTGTGGAGTAATAGTAGTAGATGCAGGCAGGAGTCGGTCTACTTGTTGCGAACGTGATGCCTATTGATACGTCTCCAACGTATCTATAATTTTTTATTGTTCCATGCTATTATATTACCTGTTTTGGATGTTTACGGGCTTTACTAAGCACTTTTATATTATTTTTGGGACTAACCTATTAACCAGAGGCCCAGTCCAAGTTGTTGTTTTTTGCCTATTTCAGTGTTTCATAGAAAAGGAATATCAAATGGAGTCCAAATGGAATGAAACCTCCGGGAGAGTTATTTTTGGAACGGAAGTAATCCAGGAGACTTGGAGTAGACGTCGGGGAAGCAACGAGGCGGCCACGAGGGTCCAAAGCGCACCCAACCCCCTGGGCACGCCCCACCCTCATGGGCCCCTTGTGGCTCCCCTGACTGACTTCTTTCGCCTATATATATCCATATACCCTGAAAACATCTAGGAGCACAATAGATCGGGAGTTCCGCCGCCGCAAGCCTTTGTAGCCACCAAAAACCAATCGAGACACTGTTCCAGCATCCTGCCGGAGGGGAATCCCTCACCGGTGGCCATCTTCATCATCTCGGCGCTCTCCATGACGAGGAGGGAGTAGTTCACCCTCGGGGCTGAGGGTATGTACCAGTAGCTATGTGTTTGATCTCTCTCTCTCTCTCTCGTGTTCTTGATTTGGCACGATCTTGATGTATCGCGAGCTTTGCTATTATAGTTGGATCTTATGATGTTTCTCCCCGTCTACTCTCTTATAATGTATTGAGTTTTCTCTTTGAAGTTATCTTATCTGATTGAGTCTTTAAGGATTTGAGAACACTTGATGTATGTCTGATGCGTCTCCAACGTATCTATAATTTTTTGATTGCTCCATGCTACTTTATCTACTGTTTTAGACTATATTGGGCTTTATTTTCCACTTTTATATTATTTTTGGGACTAACCTATTAACCGGAGGCCCAACCCAGAATTGTTGTTTTTGGCCTATTTCAGTATTTTGAGGAAACGAAATATCAAACGGAGTCCAAACAGAATGAAACCTTCGGGAACGTGATTTTCTCATCAGATAAGATCCAGGAGACTTGGACCCTCCGTCAAGAAAGCCACGAGGCGGTCACGAGGGTGGAGGGCGCGCCCTCCCCCTGGGCGCGCCACCCTGCCTCGTGGGCCCCTCGAAGCTCCACTGACGTACTCCTTCCTCCTATATATACCTACGTATCCCCAATAGACCAGGGACGGAGCCAAAAACCTAATTCCACTGCCGCAACCTTCTGTATCCACGAGATCCCATCTTGGGGCCTGTTCCGGAGCTCCGCCGGAGGGGGCATCCACCACGGAGGGCTTCTACATCATCACCATAGCCCCTCCGATGAAGTGTGAGTAGTTTACTTCAGACCTTCGGGTCCATAGCTAGTAGCTAGATGGCTTTTTCTCTCTTTTTGGATCTCAATACAATGTTCTCCCCCTCTCTCGTGGAGATCTATTCGATGTAATCTTCTTTTTGCGGTGTGTTTGTTGAGATCGATGAATTGTGGGTTTATGATCTAGTATTATCTATGGAAAATGTTTGATTCTTCTCTGAATTCTTTTATGTATGATTGAGTTATCGTTGCAAGTCTCTTCGAATTATCCGTTTGGTTTGGCCAACTAGATTGGTAGTTCTTGCAATGGGAGAAGTGCATGGCTTTGGGTTCAATCTTGCGGTGTCCTTACTCAGTGACAGAAGGAGTTGCAAGGCACGTATTGTATTGTTGCCATCGAGGATAACAAGATGGGGTTTTTATCATATTGCATGAATTTATCCCTCTACATCATGTCATCTTGCTTAAGGCGTTACTCTGTTTTTTAACTTAATACTCTAGATGCATGCTAGATAGCCGTCGATGAGTGGAGTAATAGTAGTAGATGCAGAATCGTTTCGATCTACTTGTCATGGACGTGATGCCTATATACATGATCATTGCCTATATATACTCATAACTATGCTCAATTCTGTCAATTGCTCAACAGTAATTTGTTCACCCACCGTAGAATACTTATGCTCTTGAGAGAAGCCACTAGTGAAACCTATGGCCCCGGGTCTATTCTCATCATATCAATCTATATCACTTTATTTACTTGCTTTGTTTTTACTTTGCCTTTACTTTTTACCTTGCATCTATCTATCAAAAATACCAAAAATATTATCTCTATCAGATCTCACTCTCGTAAGTAACTGTGAAGGGATTGACAACCCCTAAGCGTTGGTTGCGAGTTGCTATCGTTTTGTGTAGGTACGAGGGACTTGCGCGTGACCTCCTACTGGATTGATACCTTGGTTCTCAAAAACTGAGGGAATCACTTACGCTACTGTGCTGCATCACCCCCTCCTCTTCGGGGAGAACCAACGCTGGCTCAAGATGTAGCAAGAAGGATTTCTGGTGCCGTTGCCGGGGCGGCTTACGCAAAAGTCAACATACCAAGTACCCATCAAAATCCCTATCTCTCGCATTACATTATTTTCCATTTGCCTCTCGTTTTACTCTCCCCCACTTCACCCTTGCCGTTTTATTCGCCCTTCTTCCGTTCGATCTTATGTTTGCTTGTACCTTCTTTTTGCTTGCATCTTCGCTTGCTAAAAGTTTATGGATCCTCATCCACTTGCTAATCTCTTTAAGAGATCCAATTATGTTGAACCTATTGCTAGTGAGTTGAGTTTGTCTCATACACTTCACCTTTTTAATATCTTTCGTGAGTATGATGGAAAGGATAACTGTGCTCAAGTGCTTGAAGAAGAAATCTATAGAATGTTTGGTACTAAATTTTTGAATGATGAGCATGATTGCAATGTTCTTAGTATGAATTCCTTGAACATCCATGATGCAAATGATATGCATGAATCTATTGATAATGATGATTCCGATGATTTGATTGAAATATCCCTTGATGAACATGATGCTTGCTATTCTTGTGGCCATGATGCCAATATTTATGAAGATGAATTTGCTATAGTTCCTTATGTTAAACATGAGATCGTTGCTATTGCACCCATACTTGGTAGTTCCTTCGATGAAAAGCATGATTGCAATGATTTTACTATAAATTCTCTTGATGTCAATTGTGCTAATAATATTCAAAACCCTAAGCTTGGGGATGTTAGTTTTGCTATGTCTACTACTTGTTGCAATGATCATGATTGGGGTGATTCTTCTTATGATCTTGAAAATTTATTTAATCCCCATGATGAATATGAGATTGATAATATTGTTCGCAATAATATTGAAAGTGGGTTTGGAAGAGTGTCAATTTAGATCCCACATATTTGGAGAATGTTCAATCTTATGGTATTTTTGAGAAAAGTGGGTTTGGAGAGGTCATGACTTTAGTTAATGTTAATCCCACTATCTTGGAAGAGTGTCAACTTTGCATGCATGTGGATCGTGTTGAGAATATATTGTGTGATAGCTATTTTCTTGAATTTGCTTATGATCCTACATGTAATTATTATGAGAGAGGAAAATATGGTTGTAGAAGTTTTCATGTTACTAAATTACCTCTCGTTATGTTGAGATTGCTATTGTTTCTTTCCGCGTCCTTGCATATGCTAGTTTTTGCTTGCCTTGATAATTTGTTTGCCTATAAGATGCCTATGCATAGGAAGTATGCTAGACTTAAGTGTGTTTGTCACATGTTTTATGATGCTCTCTTTGTGCTTCAATTCCTATCTTTCATGTGAGCATCATCATAATCTCAATGCCTAGCTAGGGGCGTTAAACGATAGCGCTTGTTGGGAGGCAACCCAACTTTATTTTGTGTTTTTTGTTTTTGGTTCTGTTTAGGAATAAATAATACATCTACCTTCTGTTCGGATGTGGTTTTATGTTTGTGCCAAGTAAGACCTATAGGATAACCTACGATAATAGTTTATTTGATTCTGCTGAAAAACAGAAACTTTGCACGCACGAATTTAGTTATGATAAATCACAGGAACGTGATTTTGCGTTGAATCGTTTTGATGCTTATCAATAAACAAATTGTCCAGGACTTCCTATTTTGGTAGAATTTTTAGAGTTCCACAAGTTTGCGTTAGTTACAGATTACTACAGACTGTTCTGTTTTTGACAGATTCTGTTTTTCGTGTGTTGTTTGCTTATTTTGATGAATCTATGGCTAGTAAATTAGTTTATAAACCATAGAGAAGTTGGAATACAGTAGGTTTAACACCAATATAAATAAAGAATGAGTTCATTACAGTACCTTGAAGTAGTCTTTTGTTTTCTTTCTCTAACGGAGCTCACGAGATTTCTGTTGAGTTTTGTGTTGTGAAGTTTTCAAGTTTTGGGTGAATTTTTTTTATGGATTATGGAACAAGGAGTGGCAAGAGCTTAAGCTTGGGGATGCCCATGGCATCCCCAATATAATCCAAGGAGACCAAAAAGTCAAAGCTTGGGTATGCCCCGGAAGGCATCCCCTCTTTCGTCCACTTCCATCGGTAATTTACTTGAAGCTATATTTTTATTCACCACATGATATGTGTTTTGCTTGCAGCGTCTTGTATTATTTGTGTCTTTGCTTGTTAGTTTACCACAGTCATCCTTGCTGTACACACATTTTGAGAGAGCCATATATGAATTGAAATTTGTTAGAATACTCTATGTGCTTCACTTATATCTTTTGAGCTTGATAGTTTTGCTCATAGTGCTTCACTTATATCTTTAGAGCGTGATAATTTTTGCTCTAGTGCTTCACTTAGATCTTTTAGAGCACGGTGGTGGATTTGTTTTAAAGAAACTTGATCTCTCATGCTTCACTTAGATTATTCTGAGAGTCGTTAATAGCATGGTAATTTGCTTAATGTTAATATACTTGGTATTCAAGATATGTGAAACTTTCTTTTAAGTGGGTTGAATACTAAGATAAGTTTGACGCTTGATAATTGTTTTGAGATATGGAGGTAATAATATCAAAGTCGTGCTAGTTAAGTAGTTGTGAATTTGAGAAATACTTGTGTTGAAGTTAGCAAATCCCGTAGCATGCACGTATTGTTAAAACTGTGTAACAAATTTGAAACATGAAGTGTACCTGGCTTGTGCATCCTTATGAGTGGCGGTCGGGGACGAGCGATGGTCTTTTCCTACCAATCTATCCCCCTAGGAGCATGCGCGTAGTACTTGAATTTTTGATGACTTCTAAATTTTTGCAATAAGTATATGAGTTCTTTTGACTAATGTTGAGTCCATGGATTATACGCACTTTCACCTTTCCGCCATTGCTAGCCTCTTCGGTACCGTGCATTGCCCTTTCTCACATTGAGAGTTGGAGCAAACTTCGCCGGTGCTTCCAAACCCCGTGATATGATACGCTCTTTCACACATAAACCTCCTTATATCTTCCTCAAAACAGCCAACATACCTACATATCATGGCATTTCCATAGCCATTCCGAGATATATTGCCATGCAACTTCCACCACCATCATCATCATCATGACATACATTACTTTTGTCATATTGCCATTGCATGATCTTGTAGTTGACATCGTATTTGTGGCAAAGACACCATGCATTATTTTTCATACATGTCACTCTTGATTCATTGCACCATCCCGGTACACCGCCAGAGGCATTCACATAGAGTCATACTATGTTCTAGTATCAAGTTGTAATCATTATGTTGTAATCAATGGAAGTGTGATGATCATCATTATTAGAGCATTGCCCAATCAAAAAAAAGGACAAAAAGAAAAAAGAAGAAAGGCCCAAAAAAGGGCAATGCTACTATCTCTTTTTCCACACTTGTGCTTCAAAGCAGCACCTTGTTTTTCATGTAGTGAGTCTCATATATTGTGCTTCAAAGTAGCACCATGATTTTCATATAGTGAGTCTCATAAGTTGTCTTTTTATACTAGTGGGAATTTTTCATTATAGAACTTGGCTTGTATATTCCAACGATGGGCTTCCTCAAAATGCCCTAGGTCTTCATGAGCAAGCAAGTTGGATGCACACCCACTAGTTTTCTTTTGTTGAGCATTCTTAGCTCTAGTGCATCCGTTGCATGGCAATCCCTACTCCTTGCATTAACATCAATTGATGGGCATCTCCATAGCTCATTGATTAGCCTCGTTCATGTGAGACTTTCTCCTTTTTTTGCCTTCTCCACACAATCCCCATCATCATATTCTATTCCACCCATAGTGCTATATCCATGGCTCACGCTCATGTATTGCGTGAAGGTTGAAAAAGTTTGAGATTATTTAAGTATGAAACAATTGCTTGGCTTGTCATCGGGGGTATAGAAGTTGGGAACATCTTTGTGTGACGAAAATGAAGCATAGCCTAACTATATGATTTTGTAGGGATGAACTTTCTTTTGCCATGTTATTTTGAGAAGACATGATTGCTTTGATTAGTATGCTTGAAGTATTATTATTTTTTGTGTCAATATGAACTTTTGTCTTGAATCTTTCGGATCTGAATATTCATACCATGATTAAGAAGATTTACATTGAAATTATGCCAAAGTATCACTCCACATCAAAAATTCTTTTTTATCATTTACCTACTCGAGGACGAGCAGGAATTAAGCTTCGGGATGCTTGATACGTCTCCAACGTATCTATAATTAAGCTCTGGATTGGTACGCAAATTTCTCAGGTTTTCCTAAGTTGGTAGGATTTTTCGAGTTCCAGAAATATACGTTTGGTACATATTACTACAGACTGTTCTGTTTTTGACAGATTCTGTTTTCTATGTGTTGTTTGCTTATTTTGATGAATCTATGAGTAATATCGGAGGGTATGAACCATAGAGAAGTTGGAATACAGTAGATATTACACTAATATGAATTTAGAATGAGTTCATAACAGTACCTAAGTGGTGATTTATTTTCTTATACTAACGGAGCTTATGAGTTTTCTGTTAAGTTTTGTGTTGTGAAGTTTTCAAGTTTTGGGTAAAGATTCGATGGACTATGGAATAGGAGTGGAAAGAGCCTAATCTTGGGGATGCCCAAGGCACCCCAAGATAATATTAAAGGACAACCATGAGCCAAAGCTTGGGTATGCCCTGGATGGCATCCCCTCTTTCGTCTTTGTTCATCGGTAACTTTACTTGGAGCTATATTTTTATTCACCACATGATATGTGTTTTGCTTGGAGCCTCATCTTCTTTTGTTAGTATTTGCTTGCGGTTATTTATAATAATATTTTGCATCTATATTTTCAATAAAAATGTCAAGGATAGCCTTTACCATGCTTATTTTGCAAGTATACATGTTGCTGTTTCAAAACAGAAAGTTTATCGATGTTGCAAAAATTCCCTAGAAAAGTCAGAATATGATAAAATGTTGAAACTTTTTGCATATTGAGCTCTGATAAATCTTATACAGTGTGGTAGACTTTCATAATTTTTGGAGTTAGGGAAGTATGATGAATCTTGTATTCTTTACAGATTGTACTGTTTTGGCAGATTGCTGTTATGTTTGCATTGTTTGCATATGTTTGCTTGTTTAATGATTCTATTTGAGGATAGGAGTATTAAATATGCAGAGGCATTTAGGTTGCAATGTTGAATAATAATTTTAGTGATTTGTTATAGTAGAGAATGATAAGGTTATTGTGTTGATTTATACTAACTTATCTCACGAGTTCTTGTGCAGTTTTGTGTGGATGAAGTTTTTTAGGTGTAGGGAAGCCGTGATATAAAAGGAATTAAGGAGACACAAAAGCTCAAGCTTGGGGATGCCCATGGTACCCCAAGATAATATTTCAAGAAGTCTCAAGCATCCAAGCTTGGGGATGCTCCGGTAGGCATCCCACCTTTCTTCTTCAACAATTATCGGTTAGTATCGGTTGAACCTAAGTTTTACTTCTTCACATGATGTGTGTTATCCTTGAAATGTCATTTTGTTTTGTTTTGCTTGCTCCTTGAATAAAATACCAAGATATGAAATTCTTAAATGTTAGAGAGTCTTCACATAGTTGCACAATTATTTGACTACTCATTGATGTTCACTTATATCTTTTGGAGTAGTTTGTCTTTTGCTCTAGTGTTTCACTTATATGTTTTTTAGAGCACGGTGGTGGTTTTATTTTGAAGAAATTAATGAACTCTCTTGCTTCACTTATATTATTTTGAGAGTCTTTTAGAACAGCATGGTAATTTGCTTTGGTTATGAATTTAGTCCTAATATGATGGGCATCCAAGATGAGTATAATAAAAACTTTCATATAAAGTGCATTGAATGCTATGAGAAGTTTGATTCTTCATGATTCTTTTGAGATATGAAGATGGTGATATTAGAGTCATGCTAGTGGAGTAGTTGTGAATTTGAGAGATACTTGTGTTAAAGTTTGTGATTCTCGTAGCATGCACATATGGTGAACCGTTATGTGATTAAGTTGGAGCATGATTTATTTATTGATTGTCTTCCTTATGTGTGGAGGTCGGGATCGCGCGATGGTTAACTCCTACCAACCCTTCCCCTAGGAGCATGCGTGTAGTACTTTGTTTTGATGACTTCTGGATTTTTGCAATAAGTATGTGAGTTCCTTATGACTAATGTTGAGTCCATGGATTATACGCACTCTCACCCTTACACCATTTCTAGCCTCTCTTGTGCCGCACAACTTTCGCTGGTACCATACACCCACCATATACCCTCCTCAAAACAGCCACCATACCTACCTATTATGGCATTTCCATAGCCATTCCGAGATATATTGCCATGCAACTTTCCACCGTTCCGTTTATTATGACATACATCATCATTGTCATATTGCTTTTGCATGATCATGTAGTTGACATCATATTTTTGGCAAATCCACCATTCATAATTCTTTCATACATGTCAATCTTGATTCATTGCATATCCCGGTACACATAGAGTCATATTTTGTTCTAAGTATTGAGTTTTAATTCTTGAGTTGTAAGTAAATAAAAGTGTGATGATCTTCATTATTAGAGCATTGTCCCAAGTGAGGAAAGGATGATGGAGACTATGGTTCCTCCACAAGTCGGGATAAGACTCCGGACTTTATGAAAAATAAAAGAGGCCAAAGAAGCCCAAATAAAAAAGAGAGGCCAAAGAAGCCCACCAAAAAAATGAGAGAAAAATAGAGAAGGGACAGTGTTACTATCCTTTTCCACACTTGTGCTTCAAAGTAGCACCATGATCTTCATGATAGAGAGTCTCCTATATTGTCACTTTCATATACTAGTGGGAATTTTTCATTATAGAACTTGGCTTGTATATTCCAATGATGGGCTTCCTCAAAATGCCTTAGGTCTTCGTGAGCAAGCAAGTTGGATGCACACCCACTTAGTTTCTTTTTGAGCTTTCATACACTTATAGCTCTAGTGCATCAGTTGCATGGCAATCCCTACTCACTCACATTGATATCTATTGATGGGCATCTCCATAGCCCGTTAATACGCCTAGTTGATGTGAGACTATCTTCTCCTTTTTGTCTTCTCCACACCATTCTAATCCACCTATAGTGCTATGTCCATGGCTCACGCTCATGTATTGCGTGAAGATTGAAAAAGTTTGAGAATACTAAAGTATGAAACAATTGCTTGGATAAAACCGGGGTTGTGCATGTTTTAAATATTTTGTGTGATGAAGATAGGGCATAGCTAGACTATATGATGTTGTAGGGATAACTTTCTTTGGCCATGTTATTTTGAGAAGACATGATTAGTTTGTTAGTATGCTTGAAGCATTATTACTCTTACGTCAATATTAAACTTTTATGTTGAATCATTTGGGTCTGAACGTTCATGCCACAATAAAGAGAATTACATTGAGAATTATGCTAGGTAGCATTCCATAATTTGAGTATTTTGTGTGATGAAGATGGAGCATAGCCAGAGTATATGATTTTGTAGGGATAAGCTTTCTTTGGCCATGTTATTTTGAGAAGACATAATTACCTTGTTAGTATGCTTGAAGTATTACTGTTTATGTCAATATTAAACTTTTGTTTTGAATCATACGGATCTGAACATACATGCCACAATAAAGAGACTTACATGGATAAATATGTTAGGTAGCATTCCACATCAAAAATTCTGTTTTTATCATTTACCTACTCGAGGACGAGCAGGAATTAAGCTTGGGGATGCTTGATACGTCTCCAACGTATCTATAATTTTTGATTGTTCCATGCTATTATATTACCTGTTTTGGATGTTTATGGGCTATACTAAGCACTTCTATATTATTTTTGGGATTAACCTATTAACCGGAGGCCCAGTCCAAGTTGCTGTTTTTTGCATATTTCAGTGTTTCACAGAAAATGAATATCAAACGGAGTCCAAACGGAATGAAACCTTCGGGAGAGTTATTTTTGGAACGGAAGCAATCCAGGAGACTTGGAGTAGACGTCAGGGAAGCAACAAGGTGTCCACGAGGGTCCAGGGCGCGCCCTACCCCCCTGGGCGTGCCCCCACCCTCGTGGGCCCCTCGTGGCTCCCTTGACCTTCTTCTTTCACCTATATATATCCATACTCCCTGAAAACATCCAGGAGCACACTAGATCGGGAGTTCCACCGCCACAAGCCTCTGTAGCCACCAAAAACTAATCAGGACCCTGTTCCGGCATCTTCCTGGAGGGGGGATCCCTCACCGGTGGCCATCTTCATCATCCCGGCGCTCTCCATGACGAGGAGGGAGTAGTTCACCATCGGGGCTGAGGGTATGTACCAGTAGCTATGTGTTTGATCTCTCTCTCTCTCTCGTGTTCTTGATTTGGCACGATCTTGATGTATCGCGAGCTTTGCTATTATAGTTGGATCTTATGATGTTTCTCCCCCCTACTCTCTTGTAATGGATTGAGTTTTCCCTTTGAAGTTATCTTATCGGATTTAGTCTTTAAGGATTTGAGAACACTTGATGTATGTCTTCCATGTGCTTATCTATGGTGACAATGGGATATTCACGTGATTTACTTGATGTACGTTTTGGTGATCAACTTGCGGGTTCAGTGACCTTGTGAACTTATGCATAGGGGTTGGCACATGTTTTCATCTTGACTCTTTGGTAGAGACTTTGGGGCACACTTTGAAGTACTTTGTGTTTGTTGAATAGATGAATCTGAGATTGTGTGATGCATATCGTATAATCATGTCCACGGATACTTGAGGTGACATTGGAGTATCTAGGTGACATTAGGGTTTTGGTTGATTTGTATCTTAAGGTGTTATTCTAGTACGATCTCTATGATAGATCGAACGGAAAGAATAGCTTCATATTATTTTACTATGAACTCTTGAATAGATCAATCAGAAAGGGTAACATTAAGGTGGTTTCAGACCCTACAATAATATCTTTGTTTGTTCTCCGCTATTAGTGACTTTGGAGTGACTCTTTGTTGCATGTTGAGAGATAGTTATATGATCCAATTATGTTATATTGTTGAGAGAACTTGCACTAGTGAAAGTATGACCCTTAGGCCTTGTTTCCTAGCATTGCAATACCGTTTGTGCTCACTTTTATCATTAGTTACCTTGCTGTTTTTATAATTTCAGATTACAAAAACCTATATCTACCATCTGTATTGCACTTGTATCACCATCTCTTCGCCGAACTAGTGCACCTATACAATTTACCATTGTATTAGGTGTGTTGGGGACACAAGAGACTCTTTGTTATTTGGTTGCAGGGTTGTTTGAGAGAGACCATCTTCATCCTACGCCTCCCACGGATTGATAAACCTTAGGTCATCCACTTGAGGCAAATTTTCTACTGTCCTACAAACCTCTACACTTGGAGGCCCAACAACGTCTACAAGAAGAAGGTTGCGTAGTAGACATCAACCTCTTTTCTAGCGCCGTTGCCGGGGAGGTGAGTGCTTGAAGGTATATCTTTAGATCTTGCAATTGAATCTTTTAGTTTCTTGCGTTATCACTAGTTTAAGCTATAAAAGAAAATTACAAAAAAAATGGAATTGAGGGTGCATCATATGCTTCATCTTTTTAATGTCTTCCATGAAAATAAGGATTCCTATAATTGTGCTCAACTGCTAGAGGAAGAATGCATTAGAATGTTTGACACTAAATATTTGAATGATGAGCATGATTGCAATGTTGTTAGTATGAATTCCTTGAATATCCATGATGCTATTGATATGCAAAGCCACAAGCTTGGGGACGCTATGTTTGATGAAGATGATATGTTTAGTCCCCCAAGTTTTGATGAGGAAATTTATTATGATGAAAGCATGCCTCCTATTTATGATGATTATTGTGATGATACGTATGCCATAAAGAATAAACTTGCTTATGTGGAGAGTAGTAAAATTTCTATGCAAGTAGATCATGAAAAGAATGCTTTATGTGCTGGTTATATTGTTGAATTCATTCATGATACTACTGAAAATTATTATGAGGGAGGAATATAGGCTTGTAGGAATTGCAATAATATCAAGTTTCCTCTCTATGTGCTCAAAGTTTTAAAGTTATGCTTGTTTTGCCTTCCTATGCTAGTTTATTATTGTTCCCATAAGTTGTTTGCTCACAAAATCCCTATGCATAGGAAGTGGGTTAGAGTTAAATGTGTTAGTCATATTCTTCATGATGCTCCCGTTATGTTTCAATTCTTATCTTTTGTGTGAGCATCATTGAATTCATCATGCCTAGCTAAAAAGGCATTAAAGAAAATCGCTTGTTGGGAGACAACCCAATATTTTCCCCTACTATTTTTGTGTGTTCACATGATTATGCTTCTGTAGTAATCATGTTTTATAGCTTTTGTTTCAATAAAGTGCCAAGTAAGACCTTTAGAATAGCTTACGGTGATAGTTGTGTTGATCCTGCTAAAAATCAATAGAAATATTGCCTAGGACTTCCTATTTTGGTAGGATTTTTAGAGTTCCAAAAGTATTTGAAAGCTACAGATTGCTACAAACTGTTCTGTTTTTGATATATTCTGTTTTTCTTGTGTTGTTTGCTTATTTTGATGAATCTATGGCTAGTATCGGGGGGTATGAACCATAGAGAAGTTGGAATACAGTAGGTTTAACACCAATATAAATAAAGAATGAATTCATTACAGTACCTTAAGTGGTGGCTTTTCTTTCTTGCACTAACGGAGCTTATGAGATTTCCTGTTGAGTTTTGTGTTGTGAAGTTTTCAAGTTTTGGGTAAAGATTTGATGGACTATGGAATAAGGAGTGGCAAGATCCTAAGCTTGGGTATGCCCACGGCACCCCAAGATAATTCAAGGACAACCAAAAGCCTAAGCTTGGGGATGCCCCGGAAGGCATCCCCTCGTTCGTCTTTGTCTATCGGTAACTTTACTTGGAGCTATATTTTTATTCGCTACATGGTATGTGTTTTACTTGGAGTGTGTTGTATGGTATGATTCTTTGCTTTTTAGTCTACCACAATCATCCTTGTTGTACACACCTTTTGGGAGAGACACACATGATTCGGAATTTATTAGAACTCTATGTGTTTCACTTATATCTTTTGAGCTAGACAATTTTTGCTCTAGTGCTTCACTTATATCTTTTTAGAGCATGGCGGTGGCTTAATTTTGTAGAAATTATTGATCTCCCATGCTTCACTTATATTATTTTGAGAGTCTTTTAGAACAGCATGGTATTTTCTATGGTTATAAAATTGGTCCTAATATGATGGGCATCCAAGTTGGGTATAATAAAAACTATCATAGAAAGTGCATTAAACACTATGATCAATTTGATGCTTGATAATTGTTTTGAGATATAAAGGTGGTAATGTTAGAGTCATGCTAGTTGGGTAATTATGAAATTGAGAAATACTTGTGTTATGGTTGGCAAGCCCCATAGCATGCACGTATGGTAAAAGTTGTGTGAAAAATTTGTTGCATGGGGTGCTCTTTTAATTGCCTTCCTTATGTGTGGAGGTCGGGATCGCGCGATGGTTAACTCCTACCAACCCTTCCCCTAGGTGCATGCGTACTAGCACTTTGCTTCAAGGGAAAGTAAACTTTTCCAATAAGTATATGAGTTCTTTATGAATAATGTGAGTCCATGAATTGTACGCACTCTCACCCTTCCACCATTGCTAGCCTCTATTATGCCGCGCAACTTTCGCCGGTATCATGCACCCACCATTTACCTTCCTCAAAACAGCCACCATACCTACCTACTATGGCATTTCCATAGCCATTCCGAGATATATTGCCATGCAACTTTCCACCGTTCCGTTTATTATGACATGCCCCATCATTGTCATATTTCTCTTTGCATGATCATGTAGTTGACATTGTATTTGTGGCAAGGCCACCTCCTTAATTTTTCATACATGTCACTCTTGGTTCATTGCATATCCCGGTACACCGCTGGAGGCATTCACGTGGAGTCATATTTTGTGCTAAGTATTGAGTTGTAATTCTTGAGTTCTAAATCAATAAAAGTGTGATGATCTTCATTATTAGAGCATTGTCCCAAGTGAGGAAAGGATGATGAAGACTATGATTCCCCCACAAGTGGGGATGAGACTTCAGACTTTATAAAAATAAAAGAGGCCAAAGAAGCCCAAATAAAAAAACAGGCCAAAAAAGCCCACAAAAAATGAGAGAAAAGAGAGAAGGGACAATGTTACTATCTTTTTCCACACTTGTGCTTCAAAGTAGCACCATAATCTTCATGATAGAGAGTCTCCTATGTTTTCACTTTCATATACTAGTGGGAATTTTTCATTACAGAATTTGGCTTGTATATTCCACTGATGGGCTTTCTCAAAATGCCCTAGGTCTTCGTGAGCAAGCAAGTTGGATGCACACCCACTTAGTTTCTTTTGTTGAGCTTTCATATATTTATAGCTCTAGTGCATCCGTTGCATGGCAATCCCTACTCATTCACATTGATATCTATTAATGGGCATCTCCATAGCCCGTTGATATGCCTAGTTGATGTGAGACTATCTTCTCCCTTTTTGTCTTCACAACCACCACCCTATTCCACATATAGTGCTATGTCCATGGCTTGCGCTCATGTATTGTGTGAGAGTTGAAAAAGCTGAAGCGCGTTAAAAAATATGAACCAATTGCTTGGCTGAAACTGGGGTTGTGCATGATGGGAGTATTTTGTGTGATGAAAATGAAGCATGGCCTAACTATATGATTTTGTAGGGATGAGCTTTCTTTGGCTATGCTATTTTGATAAGACATGATTACTTGTTAGTATGCTTGAAGTATTACTATTTTTATGTTTTATGAACTTTTATCTTGAATCATTTGGATCTGAACATTCATGCCACAATAAAGAAAACTTCATTGAAAATATGCTAGGTAGCATTCCACATCAAAAATTCTGTTTTTATCATTTACCTACTCGAGGACGAGCCGGAATTAAGCTTGGGTATGCTTGATATGTCTCCAACGTATCTATAATTTTTTATTGTTCCATGATATTATATTACCCATTTTGGATGTTTATGGGCTTTACTTTACACTTTTATATCATTTTTGGGACTAACCTACTAACCGGAGGCCCAGCCCGAATTGCTGTTTTTTACCTGATTCAGTGTTTCGAAGAAAAGGAATATCAAAGGAGTCCAAACGGAATGAAACCTTCGGGAGCAATCTTTTTGGAACAAACGCAATCCAGGGAGACTTGGAGTGGACGTCAAGAAGCAGCCGAGGCGGCCACGAGGCAGGAGGGCGCGCCCTAGGGGGGTGGGCGCGCCCCCCACCCTCATGGGCCCCTCGTGGCTCCCCTGACCTACCTCCTTCGCCTATATATATCTACGTACCCCGAAAACACCCAGGAGCACCACGCAAAAGTATATCCACTACCGCAACCTTCTCTATCCGCGAGATCCCATCTTGGAGCCTTCGCCGGCGCTCCAACGGAGGGGGAATCGACAACATAGGGCTTCTACATCAACACCATAGCCTCTCCGATGAGTTGTGAGTAGTTTACCACAGACCTTCGGGTCCATAGTTATTAGCTAGATGGCTTCTTCTCTCTCTTTGAATCTCCATACAAAGTTCTCCTCGATCTTCTTGGAGATCTATTTGATGTAACTCTTTTTGTGGTGTGTTTGTCGAGATCCGATGAATTGCGGGGTTATGATCAAATTTATCTATGAGAAATATTTGAATTTCCTCTGAATTCTTTTATGTGTGATTGGTTATCTTTGCAAATCTCTTTGAATTATCAGTTTGGTTTGGCCTACTAGATTGATCTTTCTTGCAATGGGAGAAGTGCTTAGCTTTGGGTTCATTCTTTCGGTGTCCTTTCCGAGTGACAGCAGGGGCAGCAAGGCACGTATTGTATTGTTGCCATCGAGGATAAAAAGATGGGGTTTATATCATATTGCTTGAGTTTATCTCTCTACATCATGTCATCTTGCTTAATGTGTTACTCTATTCTTATGAACTTAATACTCTAGATGCAGGCAGGAGTCGGTCGATGTGTGGAGTAATAGTAGTAGATGGAGGCAGGAGTCGGTCGATGTGTGGAGTAATAGTAGTAGATGCAGGTAGGAGTCGGTCTACTTGTTACGGACGTGATGCCTATATACATGATCATGCCTAGATATTCTCATAACTATGCACTTTTCTATCAATTGCTTGACAATAATTTGTACACCCACCATAATACTTATGCTATCTTGAGAGAAGCCACTAGTGAAACCTATGGCCCCCGGGTCTATCTCTTAGCATATAAGTTTCCGATCTACTTTAGTTTGCAATCATTACTTTCCAATCTATATCATAAAAATACCAAAAATATTTATCTTATCTTATTATCTCTATCAGATCTTACTTTTGCAAGTTATCGTGAAGGGATTGACAACCCCTTTATCGCATTGGTTGCGAGGTTCTTGTTTGTTTGTGTAGGTACGAGGGACTTCTGTGGAGCCTCCTACTGGATTGATACCTTGGTTCTCAAAACTGAGGGAAATACTTATGCTACTTTGCTGCATCACCCTTTCCTCTTCAAGCTAAAACTAACGCAATGCTCAAGAGGTAGCACCATCTCCACCTGGATCGCATGGTGCCTAGCGTCCCGAGCCGCTCGGACGCCCCGCATGTGGCGCTGAGATGCAACAGCCGCGCTCAGCAAGCCGAAGGGCATGCGAACGTAGCTGGGAGGGGGACCCTCGCATCGGCCGACACGGGACGACCAGAAGAGCTCCTGAGACGCGGCCCTGTTGAGCCCTGGGATGTTGACATAGACGCACAACTCCTCGTGCTCACTAGGGCCAGGAGTCGCGCCTAGTGGTGGGCGGCGATCGCCCCGCACAGCCCTCACCTCCTGAATTTTCTTGACTTCCTTGCTGATGAATTCCTGAGCGCCTGGTTCCCGACACCCTGTGCTCTCCCCTTGGAAGCGTGCGGTGAAGCATGCCTCCACATGGTGCCTGAGCGCCTCCCGCGTGACGTTGGCCAGGTTAGAGGCCCTCCAGAGGAGAGCCCCCGAACCCAACCTAAGAGGGGCGACGGGCGCACCTTCCTATGCGACAGGTGAAGGTTCCCCGTCTACGGACGCGAGGCTCGACGCGGCACCATCAGGCACTGCCTCCTCCTAAGATCCCTGACCCAAGAGCTACTTCTTTGGCTTGGGGCGACCTCAAGAGGGAGGACATTGCCCTCATCTTCAGGCTTCTTGACTAGTCCAGCCTGGTAGGCGCGCTCGAGAGAGCACGCCGCGTCCTTTTCCTCGCAGGTGACCATGATGATGGCGCAACTCCCTGGCATTTTGAGGATGTTGTAGCCGTGGTGCGTTGCCGCCATGAACTTGGCTAGGTCTGGGTACTCGAGGATGGCATTGTATGGCCGGCGAGTGTCGGCGACATCGAAGTTGATGAGCTCGGTGCGGTAGTTGTCGCGCTTGCTGAAAGTGACAGGGAGGCGAACTTGCCTGATTGGGTGTGTGGAGCCGTCGGTCACTCCTGAGAAGGGCTTGGTAGGTTGGAGCTGGTGGTATGGCGCTTTGAGCCTATTGGACGTCTGGACAGAGGGAACATTGAGCCCTACTCCGCCATCGATGAGTGTCTTGGTGACAAATACATTGCTGATGATGGGTGAGCAGAGCATTGGGAGCGCGCCGCCTGTGGCCGCGCACTTGAGCTGGTCAGAGGAGTCAAAGGTGATGGCGTACTTGGACCACATGAGCGGGTGTGTCGCCTCGAGCTTGGGAGGGCTGCATTCACCTCACACGTAAACTGCTTGAAGGCGCGATGAGAGGCTGGGGCCTGGGAGCCTCCCAAGATGCAGGCGATGGCACGAGGCTCTTGGAAGCCCCCAGCCCCCTTGTCCTAGTGGTGGTCTTCGTTCCTTCTCGACGGCGGAGGCAGCAGAGGAAGACCAACGTTGCCCTGAGGCCGATCCTCGCGAGGTTGATCCCTCCAGGTTCCCTCACGAGGCAGACCTTGCCGGTGGTCCTCCCGAGGCTGGTCGTGCCACTCCTGACGATGGTCGCGGCCGTCCCAGCGTCCTCCACCTCGGCCACCTCCACGGCCGTAGCCTCGATCATTGCACTCGAGACGACGACCGAGGTGCCCGTTGCGGAGGGCCCTGAGCTCCTGGCGGTCGTTGGTGTTATGGCTGTGCACGTTGTGGAAGACGTAGAATGGACGGCTGCCCTTGGATGACTCAGGGTGATCGCAGCCGTGCTTCATCTCTAGTTCGGCTGCGAGAACAACCGGTCCCTTGTGTTTCACATCCTTGGCCTTGGTCTTCTTGTCTTCTAGGTCTGCATCGGGGAGCGCGAGGAGGGAGAGGCGTTCCTCCTCAGCCCTCGCACACTTGTTTTCCATGTTGAACATCTCCAGAGCTATGCAAAGGTCTTCATGTATGGCGAGCTCCTCCTTCATCTTGACTTCACGGACGCCATCAGTGAATGCTGAGATGATGGCCTCGTCCGACATCTTGGCGATCTTGAGGCGAACGTTGTTGAAGCGTTGTATGTATTTCTGCAGGGTCTCTCCTGGCTGCTTCCTGATGTGTCGAAGGTCACCCGCGGCAAGCTGGCGGTCGCGCTTGCCCTGGAAGTTGCCGATGAAGCACACACGCGTCTCATCCTAGGAGGAGACCGATCCCACAGGGAGCTTTAGGAGCCAGGAGCGTGCTCCGTCCTTGAGGGCCATGGGGAACCAGTTCACCATGATCTTCTCATCGCCGCTGGCCGCCACGATGCTCAGTTCGTAGAGTTGCAGGAACTCGGCGGGGTCGGCGGTGCCGTCGTAGTGTGGGGGCAGGTCAGGCTTGAACTTCCCTGTCCAGATGGCACTGCGCAGCTCCAGGGTGAGTGCACGACAACCCGTTATGGTCATGGGAGCCCGTCGGGGTGGTGGAGCTAGGTCTTGGTGCTCGCGCGCCACCACCATAGGCGGCACATGGTCTTGACGTGGAGGTGCTGGAAGCGCATGTGCATCTTCTTGGGGCCGCTGCACCACTTGGCAGCTTTCTTCTTCACGCGCAGGCGCCTAACACTGCGGGTCACGCCGTGGCGCTGCCCGCCTCGGCTCGGCGACGGCGCCCTGCATTGGAGGTGGAGGAGGCACCCCGTGAGCCATGTCACCCGCAGTAGGCGACGGCTGAGGCAGTGAGCGGGATGGAACAACAGAGTCTCCGGTGACGCTGACGAGCTCCGCGATGCGTTCGATCCACTCCACGTAGAAGTCGTCGACTGGGCGGTAGCGCAGGAGCTCCCGCGCCATGAGCAGTGCGGCCTGCGTGTTCGCCAGGCCACAACATGCGCGGGAGGACGAAGCAGCCGGAGTCAGCGACGGAGTGGCGTTGCGCCCGTCGCGGCGCACGGAGGGGTGCAACGATGAAGCTTGCGGCTCGTGGCCAGCAGGGCCTGTGGCGGCGTTTGCCGCTGGTGATGGGGGACGGGGGGACAGTCGTCACCCGCCGGTGCCGTCTGAGCAACGCGGGCTGCGACTGAGGGAGTCCTGGATTAGGGGGTGTCCGGACAGCCGGACTATGTACAACGTCCGGACTATTGAAGCGTGAAGATACAAGACTCAAGACTTCAGCCCGTGTACGGATGGGACTCTCCTTTGCGTGGAAGGCAAGCTTGGCGATCCGGATATTGTGTTTCCTTTCTTGTAACCGACTCCATGTAAACCCTAGCCCTCTCCGGTGTCTATATAAACTGGAGAAGTTGGTCCTTAGAAGGCCGATCACAATTACAGTCATACCATCATAGGCTAGCTCTTAGGGTTTAGCCTCTACGATCTCCTGGTAGATCTACTCTTGTACTACCCATATGATCAATATTAATCAAGCAGGAAGTAGGGTTTTACCTCCATCGAGAGGGCCCGAACCTGGGTAAACATCTGTGTCCCTTGCTTCCTGTTACCATCAGCCTCGACGCACAGATCGGGACCCCCCACCCGAGATCCGCCGGTTTTGACACCGACATTGGTGCTTTCATTGAGAGTTCCTATGTGACATCGCCGCAAGGCTTGATGGCTCCTTCAATCATCATCAATGACGCTGTCCAGGGTGAGACTTTCCTCCCCGGACAGATCCTCGTGTTCGGCGGCTTCACACTGCGGACCAATTCGCTTGGTCATCTGGAGCAGATCGCGCCAGGAGCACCGAATAGCCATGATGAGCACGGCCTAGACCTGCTGTCAGACGATGCTCGGGATATCACCCCGACAGAAGCCTCGGATCTAAATCCGGGGCAGATTGCGCTGCCTAAGGACAGAGGGCTGGACCCCGCCCCACAGGTCGTAACCTCATCGGCGATGGAGCCGAACACAGGCCCCACTTCTGGAAAAGCCTGTGACTCCGGGCCCCTGATTCGTATCCGGTTGTAGGTCCCAGTCCGTGCACTCCCGAGCCCACCAAGCGTGGTTGGGCCCCGGTAATGGAGTTCACCGCTGCGGACATCTTCCAGCACTCGCCCTTTGGTGACATACTAAACTCATTAAAAATTCTCTCTCTGATAGAGAATTCGGGCCGAACTATGTCTGGCTCAAGTGGGAAGCAGGCGACAAAGAAATTCGTTGCCCACCCACCACCCACTTCATAGCCACGGTTGATGATTTAACCGACGTGCTTGACTTCGACTCCGAAGGCATCGACGGTATGGACGAGGATGCAGGAGAAGAGTCAGAATCCATGGGGTACCGGATTCCCGCCTCGTCACATGACATATACATGGTGGATACGCCCAAGGAAGACGACGGTGACAATCCGGAAGATAAAACCCCTGGGCAAAAACCAAAGCGACGGCGCAGACGCCGTTCAAAATCCAGCAACAGCAAAAATATCAGCAAGAGTGCCAGAAGGATGGATACTCCGGTCAACCCCGAAGGCAACAACGACCAAACGGAACCAGCGATGGAGCAGGACGAACTAGGTCACGCCGAACATAGCTCGGAGCAGACGCCCGAAGACAATGATCCAGAGGGACGAGTTCATCAAACTGGCCCAAGACAAGAAGACAGTCCGGACGATGACGCATTCATCATTCCGGAAGAACGCGTGGAACGAGAGAACCTCCACAGAAAGCTTATGGCCACAGCGAGAAGTCTGAAGAGGCAGAAGCAACGGCTTAAAGCCGCATAGGAAACGCTCAATCGCACATGGAACAAAGTGCTAGACACTGAAGAAAGATATGGCGACAATCGCCACACAAAGAGCTACCCAAAACGAAAGCTACTGCCAGAATTCGACGACGAGGCCGTTCCACCAAAGAATAACACGACCAGGAGACAAGACGTACCACTTCATAACCGCAATAAAGCAACTACCGAAGACGCGCACGATCTACGTGAGCACCTGGATAAGAAAGCTGGCGCAGCTAGGTCCATCTATGGATCTAAAGGACACACCCTAGCGGGGGACTGTGGTCGTCAAAACAGCTATGACAACCAAATACCAGTTCGGAATAAACACCGAACACAACAACAGCCAACGGATGCCACAGTACGTCCAAATACAGAGGGGCTACTCACCCCCTGTGCTTTACTGATGAAGTACTGGACCATGAATTCCCATAGGGCTTTAAACCTGTGAACATAGAGGCATACGACGGAACGACAGACCCAGGGGTCTGGATCGAGGACTTTATCCTGCACATACATATGGCTCGTGGGGATGACCTTCACGCCATCAAATACCTCCCCCTCAAACTGCAGGGACCAGCTCGGCACTGGTTGAAAAGCCTTCCCGAAAATTCAATTGGGAGCTGGGAGGAACTCGAGGACGCTTTCAGGGCCAATTTTCAAGGGACTTATGTCCGGCCTCCGGATGCTGACGATTTAAGTCACATAATCCAACAACCCGGAGAGTCCGCCCACAACCTTTGGAACAGATTCCTCACTAAGAAGAATCAAATTGTTGATTGTCCGGATGCCGAAGCCTTAGAGGCATTCAAACATAGCATCCGTGACGAGTGGCTCACCAGACACCTCGGCCAAGAAAAGCCTAGGACAATGGCAGCCCTAACAAGCCTTATGACCCGCTTTTGCGCAGGTGAAGATAGCTGGTTGGCCCGTAAAGGCACCAGCGACCCCAGCACATCCGAAATAAGGGATGGCAACGGGAAGCCATGGCGTAATAAAAACAAACGCCAAAACAAGGAAGAGAGCCCGGACAACACAACGGTTAATGCCGGATTCAGGGGCTCTCGACCTAACCTACAAAATAAGCCATCTAAAGGCAGTAAAGAGGGATCGTCCGGTTTGAACAGAGTCCTGGATAGACTATGCCAAATTCATGGCACCCCCGACAAACCTGCGAACCACACGCACAAAGAGTGTTGGGTGTTCAAGCAGGCCAGCAAACTAAACGCCGAACACAAGGAAAGGGAAACACCAAGTGAAGACGAGGATGAACCTCGCCAGCCGAACACTGGGGGACAGAAAAAATTCCTGCCACAGGTTAAAACAATGAACATGATCCACGCGACTCGCACATCCTTGGAAAGGCATGAACGCGCCCATAAAGACGCGCGCGATATAGAGCCCATCGTACCCACACCCAACTACTGGATGTCTTGTCCGATCACCTTTGATCACCTGGACGGCCGAACTAGTATTCGGCGCGAAGGATCAGATGCCTTGGTGCTTGACCCAAATATCTACGGATACCATCTCACCCACGCCCTCATGGATGGCGGCGACATTCTCAGTTTAATATATGAGGACACTGTCCGCTGGATGGGGATAGACCCATCCAGGATTAGTAAAATCAACACCACCTTTGAAGGGGTAATATCAGGCGTTGAAGCCTACAGCAGGGGCTCCGTCATACTGGAGGTAACATTCGGCTCTCCAGGCAACTCCAGAAGCGAAGAACTGCTCTTCATAATCGCACCCTTCCAAAGCAACTATCATGCATTGCTTGGGAGAACGGCCTTTGCCCGCTTCAACGCATTGCCGCACTATGGCTACCTTACACTCAAGATGCCCGGTCCATGTGACATCATCACCGTTAGCGGAATAACAGAGCGCTCTTCGCGCGCAATGGAACATACGATGGCCCTAGCGACCGGACTATAAGCGGCCTCTAACATAAAAAAACATGGCTGGTTGTTAAGACCATAGACACGGTTAGACGAGTCCGGCAGTCCATATTAAACCAGGGCACCGTATATGTAATCCCATAGCAGACACCAGGGGCTATAAATACAGTCCCATACTTGGCTCAACCTTATGGGCAGGCCAACATCTTACACTTTTACAATCCATCGCATACTCATGTTATACTCTCCTATGAGTTTTCTTTTTTCACAGACAACGTTCGTGAGATACCCTTCCAGGATACGGCACAATGGAGACAAAGGCGCAGACGTGCAGCAGGGCCCCGTTCAATAGGTTTCTTTGTAGATTAAGCCCTTGTTTAAACCTTTTTATTGCCTCTTGTTGTTTAACCATCCCATGGGTTCTATACCCACAGAGGATACTGCCGTTTTTTGGCATTTCGCCACGACAGATCAACGCACATACCTGGAAACACAGGGTTTATAATGAATGGGCATTCTAGAGCCCACCATCTATTATAAAGTCCGAATACCTTCGGGAGTGTTCGGCATCACGAGTTTGGCCTTATATGCATCAGCTCCGAATCATGTCTTTGGTCAAGTGTTGGGTTAGCCTGGCTCCTGGGTTTGCCGCCTTACATTCCGTTATTATCGGCTAGGGTGGGCAAAGGAGAACTAGTGCGATTGTGCCCTGGTTATTCCGGATGAGCACCTCAGTAGAGAAAGCCGAAAACAGACTGTCATGATACAGCGAGAGACTGGTCAACCACCCGACGACTCACCAGAATCTTTAGGATTCCTCCGCATTAACGAAGGGACATTTCCCAGCCAGGTACATACGCGCCCGTATTCGGATGCACGCGAAGGTACCAGGGGCTACATAGTAGCCCCACATTAGAATCCCGTGGCTAAGCGAAAGTGTTACAGCTATATAGTCTGGTTGCCTAGTTCGTCGTGCGATCACCTCCTTAATGGACCAAGACGTTGGATCAAGTGTGATTAAGCATATTTTTTCGCGAACACCCCCGCATTGTATGCGTGGGGGCTAAAGCCAACGACTGCTAACTTTCGGATTACATATTTATATATACATATATATAAACGGCCGCACAGGGAAATGATCATATTCTCAGGTAAATAGTATAAATCTAGCCTCATAACCAAAATAAACATTGTTTTTACAATGATTTTGTTCCTCATTCAAACAAGACATTCTTCGAGCACTACGCCTCTATTAGGCGGGCACCTTCTGTGACCTGCACCAAGTAGTGCTCGGCCGGATATTGGCCCCCCACCAGATCCTAGGCCGCTATAATGGTGGCCTCCATGTCCGTCCAATAGTCTTTAACACGGGAAAGAGCCATCCGTGCACCCTCTATGCACACCGACCTCCTCATGGCATCGATCAGAGGCACGGCCCCAATTAACTGTTGCACCAAACCAAAGTAATTGTCCGACTTAGGCCCCTTTGGCCAAAGATGGTCTATTACAGACCGCATTGCAAGCCCGGACAGCCTATGAAGCTCCGCTACTGCAGCCATCTTGTCACTCAATGGCAGCGGGCGAGTGGGAGCATGGAATTGCGACCAGAAAAGCTTCTCCACTTCCTTGTCACCTTGACCTTTGAAGAAGTCGGCAGCATCAGCCGTACTCTTCGCCAAATCCGCATATGCGTCCGTAGGACTCCAGCGTCCATCCAGGGGAGCGTACTTCGGATCGAAAAATTTCGTCCGCAGCAAATAGGAGCCCCCAGCCGCGATTTCACCGGCCTGTCGAAGCTCCTCCCGCGCACCCCTGAGCTCGGTCCGGATTTCCTTGGTGGCATTCAGTGCCTTGTTCAGTTCGGCCGAATTATCCTCACACTCCTTTTTAAGGAGCTCATACCGGTCAGCGGCATCTTTTAACTCAATAGCCATTTCGGCTATCTTTTCCTCGCTTCGGCGATGAGCAGCCTGTTCGGCCCTCATTCCTCGGCCGCCTTTAGGGCAGCCGCATTGCTCACCCGAGCTTGTTCCTTGGCTTGAGCAAGTTCCGCCCTCAGGGCCTCCACGGCAGCAGCACCATCTGCAGTCCAAACATATTACATCAATATCATGCCACTTTCATATTTTCCCTATACAAGGGAAGGCATGACACATACCTTGTGATTTGTCCAGCCGCTCATTCACCAGCGTGATATCGGCGTCAATCGATCCAATTTGCCTCGTTAGTTCGGCAACTTCAACGGACTGGCCGGCGTCCGGACCCACAGGTACCTGCACACATTTACAGCACTATCATTGGTTTATGATCCCTCATTTGCCGCCTAGGGCGGGCAACCAGAGTCTCAGGGGCTACTATCTATATGAAGCACACCTAGCGCGTGCCTTACAACCAAAGAAATAGTGTATTCTCCATTACATACCTCAAAGCCTCTGAGCAGGCTTGTGAATGCTTCATTCAAACCGCTTGTAGCGGATGAAATCTTCTTCAGCACCGCGCTCATTAATGAGCGGTGCTCCTCCGAGAGCGTAGCTTGCTCCAGCAAGCCCGTCAGTACGTCCGGCCGGACATCGAACCGCGCCAGACTCTTCCCATTGCCCCCCTCCCCCCCGTTGTAGCCAAATGCTCCAGGTGCAGGGTGGCTGACGATTTGACTTCCGTCTTTGGCAGATCTAGACTCCTCCGTGACAACACCTCGGTGTCGCCCGCTTCATGAGTCGGGGAAGGGGGTGGGGTCTCGCTCTCCATCATCTCCGGAGGAAGGTCCCCCGAAGACGAACCCTGTTGAGAGGAGTTGCTGGCCAGACTGCAAAAAGTTGAATCCTGGTTATTGATCTAGAAGAAACACAGTGCCTTCGGATTGTAGATTGACTTATAGCTCGGTGGAGGGCTGGCCCTTTGGAGGGCATGGTGCGGTGAGGGTGCCAGTCAGGGCAAGGCCCCCTGGGGATGTCTTTTTCCCTGATTTGGGAATCTCTGCCTCCAAATCTTCGAAGGCAGCCCTCTTCTTCCCGCGCAGGGAGGAGGCCTTAGCCTCCCCTCCCCGACTATCCTCCTTGGGGGAGGTAACAATTCCCCCGGCTCGGATGTGTAGCATGTGGGGTTCGGTTTCTTCGTTCCTCCCCTTGTCTTTCCCTGAGGGCATTCTGCTGAGTACCCGGTCGAGCATCTTGGCCATGGTGGGGGCGGGCGAGCCTTCAGGAAGTGGCGCCGGACACCTGATTCTCTCCGCCTTGCTGAGCCACTCCTGGACGCGGATGATTTTCAGAATAAACAATCATGACAAATACAAAACAGGATGTCCGGTATCGAGGCTACTTACTTGAGTATCTAGGCGATTGCAGCTTAGGCCCGCATCCTCGGTGGTGTCCGGACACACTACTTTCCATCCGAAGAATAATTTGCACATCTCTTCAAGCTTCAAGCCGAAGAAGTGTTTGACAGTCCACGGACCCTCCGGATTGAACTCCCACATCCGGAGAGGCCGGCGTTGGCACGGCAACATCCGTCGGATTAACATCACTTGCATTATGCTAACAAGGTTAATGTCCCTCGCAAGAAGCTCCCAGATGCGATTCTGCAGTACTGGTATATCACCAGCGGGCCCCCAATTCCGTCCTACGTCTGCCCAAGACGCCAACTGTGACGGAGGGCCCGAGCGAAACTCGGGGGCAGCCACCCACTTTGTGCCTCTGGGAGGCGTGACATAAAACCACCTCTGTTGCCATACATCGGATACTTCTGGGAAAGAACCCTCTGGCCATGGGGCATCGGCATTTCTGCTTATTACGGCACCTTCGCACTCCACATGTCGCCCCTCGATCATCTTCGGCGTCACATTAAAGGTCTTGAGCCATAAGTTAAAGTGTGGGGTGACGTGGAGAAAAGCCTCGCACACGATAATGAACGACGAGATATGGAGGATAGCGTCTGGAGCCATATCATGAAAATCCAACCCATAATATAACATGAGGCCCCTCACAAAGGGATTTAGGGTGAATCCCAGGCCACGGAGGAAGTGCGGGACAAAAACGACGCACTCATTAGGCTCCGGTGCAGGAAGCCTGTGTTGGATGTCGGCGGTCAGGTATCCGACCTCCCTAAGCTTCGCAATGTCGTCCTCTTGAATCGAGGAGTCCACCCACTGGCCTTGATGGACGGATCCAGACATGTTGGAGGATCTGGGGTGTTGAAGCTTGGGTTTCGGGTGTTAGAACTCGAGGTGCAAGAAGGCGCGAGGAAGGTGGAAAAGAGGCATAGGCCTCGACCCCTTTTATAAAGGGGATGAATATCAAGAGTCCTTGGTGTGGCCGTTTGAGGCTTATCTAAAAACACGCGGGGTAATACCAACGGCCGTCGTGGCGTCATGCACGCCCATATTAATGGAAAACCCCGTAATAAGAGGAACACGATCTCTGCCTCGACGAGACGTGCCAATAGAACCGCCTCCTAACACGAGTTGAGGTGGGGTAAGAAACGCCGGTCCGCGTTGGACCAGGCCACGATGCAAGGGCACGACGCCCAAAGATTGCCAGCGGATCAGGTTTGTACTATGTGAAGATCGTCTTACAGATCCGGACACGGTCTACGTGTTCGCTAACCACTTTGGAGTATTCGGGGAAGGAACCGCCTTGCAATGCCGAAGACAATACTGCACGCCGGACTCATCGTCATTGAAGCCTGGTTCAGGGGCTAATGAGGGAGTCCTGGATTAGGGGGTGTCCGGACAGCCGGACTATGTACAACGTCCGGACTATTGAAGCGTGAAGATACAAGACTCAAGACTTCGGCCCGTGTCTGGATGGGACTCTCCTTTGCGTGGAAGGCAAGCTTGGCGATCCGGATATTGTGTTTCCTTTCTTGTAACAGACTCCATGTAAACCCTAGCCCTCTCCGGTGTCTATATAAACCGGAGAGGTTGGTCCTTAGAAGGCCAATCACAATTACAATCATACCATCATAGGCTAGCTCTTAGGGTTTAGCCTCTATGATCTCGTGGTAGATCTACTCTTGTACTACCTATATCATCAATATTAATCAAGCAGGAAGTTGGGTTTTATCTCCATCGAGAGGGCCCGAACCTGGGTAAACATCTGTGTCCCTTGCTTCCTGTTACCATCAGCCTTGACGCACTGATCGGGACCCCCTACCCGAGATCCGCCGGTTTTGACACTGACAGCGACCGCGGCCCGGCACTCAAAGCGAGCTCGTCGCGCGTCAACCATGGAAGCGTCGAAGTAGCGGTGGATGGATCGATGGAAGAGAAGATCCGACGCACCCCTACCTGGCGGGCCAAATGTTGGATTTCGGGTTCCGCAAACCCTTGAGAGGTTCGAACTCAAGGGTGCGTGCGAAGATCTCAACCTACCCAGCCTTCCTACTCGCTAATCTCACAGCCTATGGCATCGAGCTCGAAGGGAAAGGAAGACACAACAGTTTACCTAGGTTTGGGCCACCTTGCGGTGTAATACCCTACTCCTGCTTTGTGGTGGATTTGCCTCGAGGGGCTGAGGAAGAACTAGTATAGTGGGGAACAACCTCAAGAGGTGTGTTCTTGAGCTCAAGTGAGATCGTGAGGGTGGGAATGGATCCCATCCCCGTGTTGGTGGTGGCTAGGTCCTATTTATAGTGGCTTTGGTCCTCTTCCCAAATGAAGGCGGGAAGGGATCCCATAACGGCCAAATTTGAAGGGGGACAACAAGTACGTCCTCTCCTGCCTAAAGTGGTCTTCCCCTACAAAAGCCGCTGGTCATGATGCTGCGGTAGGCTCGGTGGTGACCTCCGTCCTGCCGTCCTGGCGGTCTTGGTCTTGTTGCACCAGAATGGAAACCTTTGGTTGATTCCTTGGGACTCTGCGTCTTCTGCTTGCCTCCTTTTCACCAAAGAGGAAACTGGTACTCTACACCCGCTGGCGCCCGCCTGGCCATGGTCGTCATGGCACACGTCAGCCGAACATCACGAGGTGTGCCTTGCATAGAAATCTCCTCTCCTCGGGAGCCAGCCTAAGGGGGGTGATCCCCTTGGAGGTCTTGGTGTTGTCCGCCTCACGAGGCTTGGCCCCTCGCGAGGGTCTTGCATTGTTGATGCCGAAGCTGGGCCATACCAGGCCGTCGATGGAGCTGCGCCATGGGCCGCAGGCAGGCAAATCTGGGTACCCCCATATCCAGAACGCCGACAGAAATCATCACCGGTGGCCATCTTCATCATCCCGGCGGCCACCATGACGAGGAGGGAGTAGTCCATCCTCGGGGCTGAGGGTTTGTACCAATAGCTATGTGTTTAATAGCTCTCTCTTGTGTTCTTGATGGCACGATCTTGATGTATCGTGGGCTTTGTTAGTATAGTTGGATCATATGGTGTTTCTCCCTCTCTATCTTGTTGTGACAAATTGAGTTTTCCCTTTGAGATTTTGTTTTACCGCATTGAATATTTTTATGGATGTGAGAGCACTTGATATCTGTCTTGCATATCAATACCCATGGTGACAATGGGGCATTATATTGATTCACTTGATATATGTTTTGGCACTCAACTCGCGGATTCCCGAGGTGACATTGGGGTAATCTATGCATTGGGGTTGATGCACGTTTTCGTCCTTGTTTCTCCGGTAGAAATCTTGGGGCACTCTTTGAGGTTATTTGTGTTCGATCGAGTATTACGAATCTAAAATTGTTTGATGCATATCGTATAACTAACTCATGGATACTTGTGGTGACATTGGAGTATCTAGGTGACATTACAGTTGCACTACTAGGAAAAACACTACCAGTAGCATGGGTTTTTTGCATACCAGTAGCATGGGTTCCCGCGCTACTGCTACGGCGCTACAGCTAATTTTTAGCAGTAGCGCGTTTTTTACCCCGCGCTACGGCTAAAAAGTTAGTAGTAGCGCGTGTGCACCCGCGCTACTAACAACCTAAAACCCACGCTACTACTAACCTAACTACTAGTAGCCCTCAATTTTGACCCATGCTACTACTAACAATTTAGGAATTAAAAAAATAAAAATTAGATGTAGTATTCATGAATGGTAATACGTCCAGTGCAAACCAAACCAACATCACATAACCATTGCAAGATCCATTTAACATCAGACACAACATCACAGAACCATCTCAAGATCCATTTAACATCAGACACACACAACCATCATCGTAAGGTGGGTACCTTCCCTAGTGGTCTACCAGCAAACTAAATAGACCACTTCTCTAGATGTATCTACAAGGATCGGAGGTCAGATGCCGGTGGACACGAATCCTCCCTCCCTCGGACGATGGCGTCGAGGTCCTCCACCTCGGTGACCTCCGGCGTCGAAATCACCCGGACGATCATCTCTGCGATGTGGCCACCGGGCTTCACGGCGCAATAGCATAGCACCACTGGGTTGTGCTAGTCAGCGTCAATCACCTCTGCGCCCACGTCGGGAAAGTGAAAACTTGTTAGTACACAAATTGCATCAAGTCAACGAAATAGTACTATTAACAAATTCGAACTAAAGCCACGACACTTATTTTGGGACGTAGGAAGTATGTCCTAGCACTTCTTTTTTAACCTAAAAAGATCTACTGATACTCTGAAGTTCCTCAGAAGAAACTAAATGACGTACCTCAGCTTCTTCCTGGGTCATACCCTCTTTCCATTGATGATCCATCAACCCATATAGGTAACTGGAACCAGATCCTGAAAAAGGACAGCAATAACATAGAAGTGTGAGAATCTACACCTGGTATAGCATACACTAAAGCTGGATTAGCACAACTGTATGTTCGGTGTTTCTCAGCACTAAGTGCAGCCAGATTGCATTAAACTAGGATAAGAAGTGTGATTGTAACCCAGTGTGTTTTACAAACCACAAGCAAGTAAGTGAGTACAAGCCTGCCAGACTGCACCAGGTTTGTTGCAAACAAGTGCCAGAAGCTACTCAAGGATGTAAATTCAAGTATAGGCAAGGAATGCTCCACTTCTATTGGGGAAAACTTACCTCCAATTGTGAATGGCTGCCTCAAGATCGTTCCACCAAGAGGGACCGAGTAAATTTGGCCCCCCTCATATTTATCCCATCCACCGACTATCATCCAGCTTGCAACATGCTCTGGGCGTTGATAACAAATATGAGAAATGACATGATGTGTCTAAAGAAGGCGAACAAACATTAAGGGCCATCAACATTCTTGTGATGACAAGACATACCTTGTTCTGATAGGCCAGCAACCTAACTAAGTTGGATGCTACTTTCACGGTAGCTGGTTGCCCAAGCTGAATTCTGTACAAGGAGGACAAATCTAACATCAGCTAACTTGCAAATCAAACATTTAACTAACTGCAATCATATTGACAACTGAAATTTAAGTTCTATTTAATTTATTTGGGGCCATCCTACTCTGATTTATGAGCAAAAAATTGTATTTTGCACCTTTTTGGGGCCAGGATCGAGAAGTGGAAGTCATAAAAAAGAGAGTACTTGCGTGTGTTCGTGGAGAAAATAGCGCACATAATCTAAAATAATTTGTCTATCAGCAGCCTGCAAGATAACATGCTACATGTGAGACATATGAACAGAGAATGGGATATCTGACTACCAAAAATTAATACAGACGATGAAAACTAATGATGGTGTGATAACTCAAGAGTTCCACTCTTCCACAAGACAAGCAATGTTGGAAGCAACAAACAAATCGCGGCATGAGAAAACAAAACACAAACTCTTGTCTTGCTAGCTTTTGTTATTTTGTTTATTATCAACACCAGCAACCAAACATACCCTACTCATTGATTTAGGGAATAATCATTAAGAAGTAAAAGTAAGATTAAGTCATGAAATAGACTAACTGAATGATGCATCCTCAAACAACTGAATATCACAATAAAATGTGATAAACAACATGAGAATGTGCCCAATCTTCTGTAGAAATATAAAACACTTACAGATCCAGAGCGGCAGACGTAGACATTATCTGTGAGCTGACTGATCTTTTCTGAAGCACGATTTGCCACATACATTCCTGCAAATTAAGATCAGGCAACAACACATATTACGTTAAGCAAATAAACCTAGAGAGCAAAAAAAAATCAATGTTGGCTTCCTTAAATTCGAGTGTAATCATTAAGGCTTTGTCAGGCATGTTGTCCAGTAGATCAGTAAGAACATACAGTACTAAGCAATTGACAATGATACAAGGTTCAAAATGGACAAAACACAGCACAGAACTCCCACAAGCAAAAGGAAGCACATACTCTAATTCTCACTGCCCCAATGATAACTATTCTGGTAAACCCAGATCTGTTTGCCTCTAATTCCATGGCAAGAGAACAAGGTTTGTCCATGAAATTTGGAATTTCGCATATAAGTAGCAGTACTTGGAGCTCTGTTTGCTGAACTACACATGGTGGTAAGCTAAAGGGCGCATCTCCCCTTTATCAAATTATTAATAATTGGACTACTCCCGTCGACTGCAGACAAATGGAGACGATTTTCCCTAACTTCACAACTAGATTATACCAGGGAAAAAATACTGAATTAGGAGAGGCGTCACACAAAGCATGGTGACAGCAGCAACAGCAGCTGAAACATGGTACACGGGGGAGGTTGCATGGTGGCGACCCCGTGAATCCTCGTCTCCCTGCGGCAGTGGTGGCAGTGGTTGCGGAGAAGGAGCACGGCGTCCAGAGAAGAAGTAGACAGGGTGAGCTCGATGGTGGCTGCCCCGTCAATCACCTCCTCCCTGCAGCGACGGTGGTTGTGGGGAAGGAGCCGACCTTGGCGGCCCAGCTCGATGGTGGCACGGATCTAGGAGCCCCCGATGTGGTCGTCGCCAAGGAGAGAAGTGGAGGGGGAGAGGATGGGAGCGTCGGCGTTGGCAGTGGAGGGGAGGTCGGCTGTGGACGAGAGATCGCCGTCGGCAGTGGGTGGGTGGCCGGCGGTGGAGGGGATCTGGATCGGGGGTTGGATGAATTTTTTTTGGAGATAAACGGGGCGGGTGGAGGGTGGAGTGGGACCGTTGGTGGCATAGGGTGAGGGTGGGAGTATACTAGTAGCGCAGTTGCTGCGCATGCGCTACAGCTATCCACATAGTAGTAGCGTAGGTTTTAGAACCCACGCTATTAATATGGTTTGTTCGCCGGGCATGGTTAGAGATATTTACTAGTAGTGTGTTTTTTTGGCCACGCGCTACTAGTAAGTAGTAGTAGCGCGGGGCAATATAGCGCGCTACTAGTAAGCGTCTGTCTATAAGCTTTTTTCTAGTAGTGTTGGTTGATGCGTATCATATGGTGTTATTTTAGTACGAACTCTTGGATAGATCGAACGGGAAGAATAACTTTGCATTATTGTAGTACAAAATCTTGAATAGATCAAACGGAAAGAATAACTTTAAGGTGGTTTCATACCCTACAAATAATTTCTTCCTGTGTTCTCTACAAGATAAGAACTCTGGAGTGATTCTTCATCACGTTGAGGGATGGTTGTATGATCCAATTATATTAGCAGTGTTGAGAGATTACACTAGCGAAAGTACGTACCCTAGACCTTGTTTTTAAGCATTGCAATACCGTTTGTGCTCCGTTTTATCAATTGCTACCTTGCTGTTTTTTATTGTTACTATTACAAAAATCAATATCTACTATCATTACTACGCTTTTATTACCATCTCTCCATTGAAGTAGTGCACCTATACAAATTACCATTGTATTTGGTCTGTTGGGGACACAAAGACTTTTTATTATTTGGTTGCAGGGTTGTTTGAGATAGACCATCTTCTTCCTACACCGCCCACAGATTGATAAACGTTAGGTCATCCACTTGAGGGAAAATTGCTACTGTCCTACAAAACTCTACGCTTGGAGGGCCAACACGAGTCTGCAAGAACAAGTTGCATAGTAGACATCATGTAGCTCGGTCGTGGATTAGGAAGGGTGATTCCTCCTGCACTACTCTTGATAGCGACTCTGTCGTGCAACACCTCAAATGAGAACCCTCGAGGGTGATTCCTCCTGCACCACTCTCGATAGCGACTCTGTCGTGCAACACCTCAAATGAGAACCCTCAAGGGTGATTCCTCCAAGGTCACCTTGACGGTTACATCGAGTGGAAATCCATCGATGGTGATTCCTTAGATTCACCTTGATGTTACGGACACACTGTCACCTTTACCTGTTCCTCGCCTACAGTTTCTGCGGGACTGAAGGGACAGGAGGTACCACCCTAGTAGAGGTGGACCTGAGTTCCCGATAGTCTCTTGTGAGTCGAGTTGACCTGGAGGGTACCCGCAAGATAATTATGAGGCATGACCGGGTAGGCAGACCGCCCTAGAGAGAGATGGGCATAACCCTTGTCGTAAGTCCTCGAGACATGGCGACATGATCACTGATCATCTCCGCACACTCCCATGACACTAACGGGTTTGGGTATGTGATCTGAGTAGAACTCTGGCCTTTTCGCACTGACCACCATGCGGGACTAAGTATGGTCACTCGGCGTCATACGATTCATCAAAAGCTCTTCAGACGTCAGCAATTGAGTGGTGCACGCAACACACAGGAGTACAAAGGGCCATGGACCCAAGACCCTGAGCACTTAGGATGTAGACCGACATGTTGGCCTCTCTCTTGAGCCTAGGTGAGACTACTGTGTGTCGATCAGTCGAGGCCGAGCATGACCCAGGAAAAGTGTGTCCGGCCAAAGTTAGTCGAGCATGTTGGGTAAGTTGGTGCACCCCTGTCGGGAAGTATATCTATTCAAATAGCCGTGTCCATGGTAACGGATGCTCGGAGTTGTATCCTGATCTACTACAACTAGAACTGGATACTAGAGACACTAAATGGATATGATGGCTCCGGGATCGCTTTCTTGTAGGGAGTCGAAGAATGATCTCTAGGCGTTACTACAACATACTTATTACTTAGCATATGCTAATCTACACTCTTCTAGTGCTGCAAGACACTACAAGATGCTAGTCTTCGATAGGCTAGGCCTTTCCCTCTATTATGGCATTTCTGCAATCTAGTCCACAGATATAGCCCCATTCCTTTGATACTGATGCATACTTAGTATAGATCTGATGTAAGTCTTGCGAGTACTTTGGATGAGTACTCACGGTTGCTTTGCGACCTATTTTCCCCCCTACTCGATTGTTGCAATCAGATGACGGAGCCGAGGAGCCAGTTGAGCATGTTGATGACTACTACTAACACGACGGAGCCTACTACTACGTGGAGACCACCGACGACCAGCAGTAGTTAGGAGACTCCCAGGCAGAAGGCCTCCGCCTTTTCGATCCCGATGTTGTTGTTTTGCTAGCCTTCTTAAGGAAAACTTGTTTACTTATGTTTGTACTCAGATATTGTTGCTTCCGCTGACTCTTGTGTATTCGAGATTATGTATTTGAGCCCTCAACGCCCCTGGCTTGTAATATAAAGCTTGTATTATTTTATTTGTGTCTAGAGTTGCGCTGTGATATCTTCCTGTGAGTCTCTAATCTTGATCGTGCGCATTTGCATGTATGATTAGTGCATGATTATGTCGGGGGCGTCACAAGCTAGTATAAGAGCTGACTACCTAAAGGAAGCCCCTTCCCAACTCCTTGGCTGAAGTTGAGTCTAGTATTTGAAAAACTATTTTACAAACATTGTTGTGTGGCTTACGGGCCCACATCACAAATGGATGGGATTAGGATCTTTTATTCTGCATCTTTGCTCTAAGTTCTGATATCTCTTCTCTTTGGGTTAAAGGTTTCGCTAACTTGAGTTTAGGTTTACGTGATGACTTCACTTCGGAGATCCATTTGTTGTCGCTAGTCTCTTGATTCACCAGAAGACTTCAAAGATACTCTCTGATGTTCTCCCGAGAACTTGTGCTCATCACTTTTTGAATTCCTTTGCACCCTACCACCGATAAATCCTTATGGATAACTATATACACTTATCATTCATACAATCATTCCCTGTTGCTCTTGTTATTCCACAATACCCAAAACCTTTTCCTATATTCTATAAACCCTTTGTGCCAACTACCTTGCAACTCCTTTCTGCATGAATACACCTACGAATAATTCCTCACACTTACCGGGGATTCGTTCATCCCCAGTTGTTCATGTGTTTCGCAAAATACTTCATAATACTATTCGATCTTCCAAAAAGCCTCTACAGTCTATTGCTCTTGAAATTCTTACTTGCTTGCATTATGGTTAATTCCATATGTCTAGTAGTCTTTGTTAACATACCTTGTCATTGCCATTTTGAGCCTAATGATTCAATGTGTGCGAATGCACGCAATCATTAGTTGACCCTTAGAAATTATCTTTCTGGCTCAGACATGATTCCGCATATGAGATGGTTTTGAACCAATCAAACCTTGACGATTGTGCCGCTAAGTCTATTCAACCTATCCATCCTTGATCAGAGCATCTGCTTCTGATCCCTTGATTTAGAAATCGTAATCCCTTTTATTTTATACTTCAAATTATTTAGATGTTTCCGTAATACGATGCCTTTGAATTCTTTCTTCCACTAATTGAGTACCGATACTCACATCAGATCTATTGTGGACCATCAGACCCATTACTGGGTTATGATCTGACAGTGACCTTAACATTCAAAAATCCTGTGAGTTATCCCCCTGATACTTGTAGGTTCGACACTCTTACTTATTGAAAGGTCTAAGATTGATCCCCTAGACTTGTGGATCATCAATATCCTTTGAGGAAGCTAACTGTGTTTGTTGCAGGTTTTGGCCTCTGTTTCAGCATCCAACACCAGGGAGTTGGAGGAGCTGAACCATAAGCTCGACCGGTCCGAGAAGGACCCAGATTGGCTCAAGCAGATGGAGGTTGCTGAAGGTAAGCATCAGAATTGGTAGGTTTTGTAAATTTATAATGCGTAAGTTGTAATTCATTGTTGATCTGTTTGCAGCTGCCTCCGCGGAGCTGGAGAAACTCCGATCCAAGCTGAAAATAGCTCGACAAGAAGCCAAATAGCAGAAAGTTGTGGCAGAGAAGGCCAGTGTGGATCTGGCAAAGGAAAAAGAGGTCAGTGAGAAGCACGTGGCCCGGGTCGCCAAGGTTGAAGAAGAACTGAAGGGCTTTTGCACGTAGTGCGATGCCCTTCGGAAGGAGAAAGATAGTCTCATGTCCGAGCTGGCTACAACCAGTTTGGTGTGCAAGGAGGACAAGACCCAAGCCCGAGCTGATTGCGAGATGCTTCAAAAATTGTAGTAGATCGCCGCTAGTAAGCCCTATCTGCTTTGCTGCATTTTTTGTGATAGCCAATTTTCTCATCTTTCGCTAGTCTGGCATTCTTCAAAGGTCTTTAGGGACCTGCCGCGGAGTGCTACAGACGCGGGTGCGTACTTCTCTACCCAGCCTGACGAGTCCGAGGAGAAGACATTCTGGGCCCAATTCTAGGCATCCGAGCATCCGTCGCAGCTGAACAATGACATGAAGCAGCTGGCAGAGCTGTCCCATGAAGCCCAGCCGTGATGCCGACAAGCTTCTTTTGGCTGGTAAATAGGCTTCGGGAAACCAGCCCACAGGTAGAGAAGTGGAAGCGGTGAGCCTGTCTGGAGGGGGCGGAAAGGCCGTATGCTTCTACAATGGTGCTTTTCCCGAAGATCAAGCCGTTGGACATCGCCTCTAGACCTCCAGCAGGGAAAGATCCTGGCGTAGGCTCGGGTGAACAAGGTCACACGTAGCAAGACAGAAGAAGATTTGATTTTTACCTCGGTATGCTGTAGAGGAATGTGTATAAAACAAGTTATCTGTTAAATGACCACTATGATCCGATATGTTATTGGTTGTTCCTTTGCAACTATTTTGAATCTGAAAGTGGCCAGTCATCGGCTTCATCCCCTAAGTAGATGCTACACGGTGTTTTCCTTTAAAAGGCGTGCACCCTCAGCGACGTCTCGGGGCCTGGAGGCGGAGGCGTGTTTAGATAAACTAGGCTATTAGACTATAATGGCTTGATATCTTTTGCTTGGTCATAGGAGCTTGATGTTTGGGGTAGTTTAACTAGCCCCCGGTGAATCGATGATCGGCTCAGCCGAAGTATACCTAGCTTAAAACCTCAGTCCTTGTGACAAGGACCCTTCGTTTATCACGGTGTAACCCCTAGCGTCTTCTATTTGGACACTTTCTTCAAAGTGCCAACCAGTTTACGCTTATTGTGACAGTCTATTTTCGGCATTCTCCACTGAGGCACTTAACCATTCAAGCTGGAAGTACAATTGCGGTGGTTCTCCCTTTACGCTCCTAGTCGAACATAGCGGAACCTAGGAGGTAAACACAGGAGCCGGGAAACCCAATCATTCACCAGAATCATAATTCAAAACTAGTGCAAAGAATGACATATCCGAGACGCCGAACAGTTTTTCAGACTTTATCATAAACTTGTTTCTAAATCCAAGTCCTCGGTTGAAAGCCGAGGTCATCTGTATGTACTTCTATGACATGAAAGGCCAAAGAAGAAAAACTAACACTCAAGGTTGTACTGGGAACAAAAAAAGTTCTGTTTTATCATTCATGGGGCTCGATCATAAGTGCCGAGTTGTTTACATGGAAGAACCATAACTGATACAGAGAGTATGTAACAAAGAAGAATAAAGAAGGAGGATGTTTACATGGCTTTAATTAACTGGGTGGTTGACCCATGTCTATTCCCTACTGCACGTCTGCGCCTCTGTGTTGTTGACTAGCTCCGCCTTATCGAAGCCAAGGGGTGTGAAGCCGTGTGCTATTGATATGTCTCCAACATATCTATAATTTTTTATTGTTCCATGCTATTATATTATCTGTTTTGGATGTTTAATGGGCTTTATTATACACTTTTCTATTATTTTGGGGACTAACCTATTAACCGGAGGCCCAGTCCAAATTGTTGTTTTTTGCCTATTTCAGTGTTTCACAGAAAAGGAATATCAAACGGAATCCAAACATAATGAAACCTTCAGGAGAGTGATTTTTGGAACAAACGTGATCCAGAGGACTTGGAGTGGACGTCAAGAAAGAAGCAAGGAGGTCACGAGGCAGGGAGGCGTGCCTGCCCCCCTGGGCACACCCCCCACCCTCGTGGGCCCCTCGCTGCTCCACCGACGTACTTCTTCCTCCTATATATACCCATATACCCCGAAAACATCCAGCAGCACAATAGATCGGGAGTTCCGCCACCGCAAGGCTCTGTAGCCACCAAAAACCAATCGGGACCATGTTTCGGCACCCTGCCGGAGGGGGGATCCCTCACCTGTGGCCATCTTCATCATCTCGGCGCTCTCCATGACAAGGAGGGAGTAGTTCACCCTCGGGGATGAGGGTATGTACCAGTAGCTATGTGTTTGATCTCTCTCTCATGTTCTTGATTTGGCACGATCTTGGTGTATCGCGAGCTTTGCTATTATAGTTGGATCTTATGATGTTTTCCCCCCTCTATTCTCTTGTAATGGATTGAGTTTTCCCTTTGAAGTTATCTTATCGGATTGAGTCTAAGGATTTGAGAACACTTGATGTATGTCCTACATGTGCTTATCTATGGTGATAATGGGATATTCACGTGATCTACTTGATGTACGTTTTTGTGATCAACTTGCGGGTTCAGTGACCTTGTGAACTTATGCATAGGGGTTGGCACATGTTATCGTCTTGACTCTTTGGTAGAGACTTTGGGGCACACTTTGAAGTACTTTGTGTTGGTTGAATAGATGAAACTGAGATTGTGTGATGCATATCATATAATCATGCCCACGAATACTTGAGGAGACATTGGAGTATCTAGATGAGATTAGGGTTTTGGTTGATTTGTGTCTTAAGGTGTTATTCTAGTATGAACTCTAGGATAGATCGAACGGAAAGAATAGCTTCGTGTTATTTTACTATAGACTCTTGCATAGATCGATCAGAAAGGATAACTTTGAGGTGGTTTCGTACCCTACAATAATCTCTTCGCTTGTTCTTTGCTATTAGTGACTTTGGAGTGACTCTTGGTTGCATGTTGAGGGATTGTTATATTATCCGATTATGTTATTATTGTTGAGAGAACTTGCACTAGTGAAAGTATGAACCTTAGGCCTTGTTTCCTAGCATTGCAATACCGTTTACACTCACTTCTATGACGTGCTAACTTGCTGTTTTCATATTTTCAGATTACAAATACCTATATCTACCATCCATATTGCACTTGTATCACCATCTCTTCGTCGAACTAGTACACCTATACAATTTACCATTGTATTGGGTGTGTTGGGGACACAGGAGACTCATTGTTATTTGGTTGTAAGGTTGTTTGAGAGAGACCGTCTTCATCCTACGCCTCCCACGGATTGATAAACCTTAGGTCATCCACTTGAGGGAAATTTGCTACTGTCCTACAAACCTCTATACTTGGAGGCCCAACAACGTCTACAAGAAGAAGGTTGTGTAGTAGACATCAAGCTCTTTTCTGGCGCCATTGACGAGGAGGTGAGTGCTTGAAGGTATATCTTTAGATCTTTCAACCGAATCTTTTAGTTTCTTGTTTTATCACTAGTTTAGTTTATAAAATAAAAATACAAAAAATGGAATTAAGGTTGCCTCATATGCTTCATCTTTTTAATATCTTTCGTGAAAATGATGGGAAGGAAAATTGTGCTCAAGTACTAGACGAAGAATTACATAGAATGCTTGGCATAGAATATTTGAATGATGAGCATGATTGCAATGTTGTTAGTATGAATTCTTTGAATACCCATGATGCTAATGATATGCAAAGCTAAAAGCTTGGGGAAGCTATGTTTGATAAAGATGATACTTTTTTGCCCCCCAAGTTTTGATGAGCAAATTTATTATGATGAAAGCATGCCTCCTATTTATGATGATTATTGTGAAGACACATATGCTATAAAGAATAAAGATAACCATGAAACTTGTCATCTTTATTTTAGTTTTCAATTGTATTATGCCTCACATGATAATTATTTTGTTGAATTTGCTCCCACTACTATTCATGAGAAGAAATTTGCTTATGTGGAGAGTAGTAAAATTTCTATGCTCGTAGATCATGAAAAGAATGCTTTATGTGATTATTATATTGTTGAATTCATTCATGATGCTACTGAAAATTATTATGAGGGAGGAATATATGCTTGTAGGATTTGCAATAATATCAAGTTTCCTCTCTATGTGCTTAAAGTTTTGAAGTTATGCTTGTTTAGCCTTCCTATGCTAGTTGATTATTGTTCCCATAAATTGTTTGCTCACAAAAACCCTGTGCATAGGAAGTGGGTTAGACTTAAATGTGCTAGTCACATTCTTCATGATGCTCTCTTTATGGTTCAATTCATATCTTTTATATGAGCATCATTGAAATCATCATGCCAAGCTAGGGGCGTTAAACGATAGCGCTTGTTGGGAGGCAACCCAATTTTACTTTTGTCCTTTGCTTTTTCTCCTGTTTAGTAATAAATAATTAATCTAGCATCTTTTTAGATGTGGTTTTATGTTTTAATTAGTGTTTGTGCCAATTAGGACCTTTGGGAAGACTTGGGTGAAGTCTATGCGATCTTGCTGTAAAAAACAGAAACTTTTGCGCTCATGGAATTAGCTGCCATTTCTTACTGGAGAGTGATTTAAGGTTAATTATTCTTGCATATGATTAATAGACAAATTACTCACGTCCACAAATTTATTTTAGAATTGTTGGAGTTATATAAGTATTCTAATGATATAGATTACTACAGACTGTTCTGTTTTTGACAGATTCTGTTTTCTATGTGTTGTTTGCTTATTTAGATGAATCTATGAGTAATATCGGAGGGTATGAACCATAGAGAAGTTGGAATACAGTAGATATTACACCAATATGAATTTAGAATGAGTTCACAACAGTACCTAAGTGGTGATTTATTTTCTTATACTAACGGAGCTTACGAGTTTTCGGTTGAGTTTTGTGTTGTGAAGTTTTCAAGTTTTGGGTAAAGATTCGATGGACTACGTAATAAGGAGTGGCAAGAGCCTAAGCTTGGGGATTCCCAAGGCACCCAAATGTAATATTAAAGGACAACCAAGAGCCTATGCTTGGGGATGCCCCGGAAGGCATCCCCTCTTTCGTCTTCGTTCATCGGTAACTTTACTTGGAGCTATATTTGTATTCACCACATGATATGTGTTTTGCTTGGAGCGTCATTTTGTTTTATTTTGTTTTGCTTGCTGTTTGAATAATATCCCAAGATCTGAAATTATTAAGTGTTAGAGAGTCTTCACATAGTTGCATAATTATTCGACTACTCATTGATCTTCACGTATATCTTTCAGAGTAGTTTGTCGTTTGCTCTAGTGCTTCACTTATAACTTTTTATCGCACGAAGGTAGTTTTATTTTTGAAGAAATTGATGAACCCTCATGCTTCACTTATATTATTTTTAGAGTTTTAGAACAGTATGGTAATTTTCTTTGGTTATACATTTAGTCCTAATATGATAGGCATCCAAGAGGGATATAATAAAAACTTTCATATGGAGTGCATTAAACACTATGATAAATTTGATACTTGATAATTGTTTTGAGATATAAAGGTGGTAATGTTAGAGTCATGATAGCTAGATAATTATGAAATTGAGAAATACTTGTGTTAAAGTTGGCAAGTCCCGTAGCATGCACGTATAGTTAACGTTGTGTGACAAATTTGAAGCATGGGGTGTTCTTTGATTGCCTTCCTTATGAGTGGAGGTCGGGATCGCGCGATGGTTAACTCCTACCAACCCTTCCCCTAGGAGCATGCGTAGTAGTACTTTGCTTCGAGGGCTAATAAACTTTTGCAATAAGTATATGAGTTCTTTATGACTAATGTGAGTCCATGGATTATACGCACTCTTACCTTCCGCAATTTGCTAGCCTCTACGGTGCCATGCATTGCCCTTTCTCACCTTGAGAGTTGGTGCAAACTTCGCCGGTGCATCCAAACCCCGTGATACGATACGCTCTATCATACATAAACCTCCTTATATCCTCCTCAAAACAGCCACCATACCTACCTATTATGGCATTTCCATAGCCATTTCGAGATATATTGCCATGCAACTTTCCACCGTTCCGTTTATTATGACACGCTCCATCATTGTCATATCGCTTTGCATGATCATGTAGTTGACATCGTATTTGTAGCAAAGCCACCTTTATAATTCTTTCATACATGTCGCTCTTGATTCATGCATATCCCGGTACACCGTCGGAGGCATTCACATAGAGTCATATTTTGTCCTAAGTATTGAGTTGTAATTCTTGAGTTGTAAATAAATAGAAGTGTGATGATTTCCATTATTAGAGCATTATCCCATGTGAGGAAAGGATGATGGAAGCAATGATTCACCCACAAGTCGGGATGAGTCTCCGGACTTTATGAAAAATAAAAGAGGCCAAAGAAGCCCAAATAAAAAAAGGAAAAAATGAGAGAAAAAGAGAGAAGGGACAATGTTACTATCCTTTTCCACACTTGTGCTTCAAAATAGCACCATGATCTTCATGATAGAGAGTCTCTTATTTTATCACTTTCATATACTAAATGGGAATTTTTCATTATAGAACTTGGCTTGTATATTCCAATGATGGGCTTCCTCAAAATGCCCTAGGTCTTCATGAGCAGGCAAGTTGGATGCACACCCACTTAGTTTCTTTTTGATGAGCTTTCATACATTTATAGCTCTAGTGCATCCGTTGCATGGCAATCCCTACTCCTCGTATTGACATCAATTGATGGGCATCTCCATAGCCCGTTGATTAGCCACGTCAATGTGAGACTTTATCCTTTTTTGTCTTCTCACGTAATCCCTATCATCATACTCTACTCCACCCATAGTGCTATGTCCATGGCTTATGCTCATGTATTGCGTGAGGGTTGAAAAGGCTGAGCGCGTTAAAAAGTATGAACCAATTGCTTGGCTGAAAGCGGGGTTGTGCATGATGGGAGCATTTTGTGTGATGAAAATGAAGGATGGCAAAATTATATGATTTTGTAGGGATAAGCTTTCTTTGGCTATGTTATTTTGATAAGACATAAACTGCTTGGTTAGCATGCTTAAAGTATTACTATTTTATGTCAATATTAAAGTTTTGTCTTGAATCTTTTGGATTCGAACATTCATGCCACAATAAAGAGAATTACATTGAAAATTATGTTAGGTAGCATTCCACATCAAAAATTTTGTTTTTATCATTTACCTACTCGAGGACAAGCAGGAATTAAGCTTGGGGATGCTTGATACGTCTCCAACGTATCTATAATTTTTGATTGTTCCATACTATTATATTATCTGTTTTGGATGTTTAATGGGCTTTATTATACACTTTTATATTATTTTTGGGACTAACATATTAACCGGAGGCCTAATCCAAATTGTTGTTTTTTGCCTATTTCAGTGTTTCGCAGAAAGGAATATCAAACGGAATCCAAACAGAATGAAACCTTCAGGAGAGTTGTTTTTGGAACAAACGTGATCTACAGGACTTGGAGTGGACGTCAAGAAAGAAGCAAGGAGGCCACGAGGCAGGGAGGCGTGCCTGCCCCCTCCTGGGCACGCTCCCCACCCTCATGGGCCCCTTGCAGCTCCACTAACCTACTTCTTCCTCCTATATATACCCATATACCCCGAAAACATCCAGGAGCACAATAGATCGGGAGTTCCGCCGCCGCAAGCCTGTGTAGCCACCAAAAACAAATCAGGACCCTGTTCCGGCACACTACCGGAGGGGGGGATCCCTCACCAGTGGCCATCTTCATCATCCCAGCGCTCTCCATGACGAGGAGGGAGTAGTTCACCCTTGGGGTTGAGGGTATGTACCAGTAGCTATGTGTTTGATCTCTCTCTCTCTCTCGTGTTCTTGATTTGGCACGATCTTGATGTATCATGAGCTTTGCTATTATAGTTGGATCTTATGATGTTTCTCCCCCTCTACTCTCTTGTAATGGATTGAGTTTTCCCTTTGAAGTTATCTTATCGGATTGAGTCTTTAAGGATTTGAGAACACTTGATGTATGTCTTGCATGTGCTTATCTGTGGTGACAATGGGATATTCATGTGATCTACTTGATGTACGTTTTGGTGATAAACTTGCGGATTAAGTGACCTTGTGAACTTATGCATAGGGGTTGGCACACGTTATCGTCTTGACTCTTCGGTAGAAACTTTGGGGCACTCTTTGAAGTTCTATGTGTTGGTTGAATAGATGAATCTGAGATTGTGTCATGCATATCGTATAATCATTCCCACGAATAATTGAAGTGACATTGGAGTATTGCTACCTCTTGAGCACTGTGTTGGTTTTCCCTTGAAGAGGAAAGGGTGATGCAGCAAAGTGGCGTAAGTATTTCCCTCGGTTTTTGAGGACCAAGGTATCAATCTAGTAGGAGGCTCCTCAAAAGTCTCACACACCTACACAAACAAACAAGAACCTCGCAACCAACGCGACAAAGGGGTTGTCAATCCCTTCACGGAAACTTGCAAATGTGAGATCTGATAGAGATAATAAGAAATATTTTTGGTATTTTTATGATATAGATTGGAAAGTAAATAAGCAAATAAAAGATAGATGAAAAACTTATATGATAAAAGATAGACCCGGGGGCCATAGGTTTCACTAGTGGCTTCTCTCAAGATAGCATAAGTATTACATTGGGTGAACAAATTACTGTCGAGCAATTGATATAAAAGCGCATAGTTATGAGATTATCTATGCATGATCATGTATATAGGCATCACGTCCGCAAGAAGTAGATCGAAACGATTCTGCATCTACTACTATTACTCCACACATCGACCGACTCCTGCCTCCATCTAGAGTATTAAGTTCATGAAGAACAGAGTAACGCATTAAGAAAGATGACATGATGTAGAGGGATAAACTCATGCAATATGATATAAACCCCATCTTTTTATCCTCGATGGCAAAAATACAATACGTGCCTTTCTGCCCCTGCTGTCACTGGGAAAGGACACCGCAAGATTGAACCCAAAGCTAAGCACTTCTCCCATTGCAAGAAAGATCAATCTAGTAGGCCAAACCAAACTGATGATTCGAAGAGACTTGCAAAGATAACCAATCACACATAAAAGAATTCAGAGAAGATTCAATTATTTCCCATAGATAAACTTGATCATAAACCCACAATTCATTGGATCTCGACAAACACACCGCAAAAAGAGTTACATCGAATAGATCTCCAAGAAGATCGAGGAGAACTTTGTATTGAGATTCAAAGAGAGAGAAGAACACATCTAGCTAATAACTATGGACCTGAAGGTTTGTGGTAAACTACTCACAACTCATCGGAGAGGCCTTGGAGATGATGTAGAGTCCCTCCGTGGTTGATTCCCCCTCCGGCGGAGCACCGACAAAGGCTCCAAGATGGGATCTCACGGATATAGAAGGTTGCGGTGGTGGAATTAGGTTTTCGTGGTGCTCTTGGATGTTTTCAGAGTACGGGAGTATATATAGGTGAAGGAAGTACGTCGGTTGAGCCACGAGGGTGGGGGGCGCGCCCACCCCCTTAGGGCGTGCCGGGCACCCTCGTGGCTGCCTTGTTTGTTGCTTGACGTACACTCCAAGTCTCCTGGTTTGCATTTGTTCCAAAAAGATCGCTCCCGAAGGTTTCATCCCGTTTGGACTCCGTTTGATATTCCTTTTCTTCGAAATAGGCAAAAAGACAGCAATTCGGGTTGGGCCTCCGGTTAGTAGGTTAGTCCCAAAAATGGTATAGAAGTGTAAAGTAAAGCTCATAGACATCAAAAACGGGTAATATAATAGCATTGAACAATCAAAAATTATAGATACGTTGGAGACGTATCAAGCATCCCCTAGCTTAATTCATGCTCGTCCCCGAGTAGGTAAATGATAAAAACAGAATTTCTGATGTGGAATGCTACCTAGCATAATTCTCAATGTAATTTTCTTTATTGTGGCATGAATGTTCAGATCCAAATGATTCAAAATAAAAGTTCATATTGACATGAAAACAATAATACTTTAAGCATACTAACAAAGCAATCATGTCTTCTCAAAATAACATGGTTATAGAAAGCTATCCCTGCAAAATCATATAGTCTGGCTATGCTCTATCTTCATCAGACAAAGTATTTAATCATGCACAATCCCTATGACAAGCCAAGCAATTGTTTCATACTTTAGTATTCTCAAACTTTTTCCACTTTCACGCAATACATGAGCGTGAGCCATGGACATAGCACTATATGTGGAATAGAATGTTGGTTGTGGAGAAGACGAAAGAAGGAGAAGATAGTCTCACATCAACTAGGCGTATCAACGGGCTATGGAGATGCCCATTAATAGATATCAATGTGAGTGAGTAGGGATTGCCATGCAACGGATGCACTAGAGCTATATATGTATGAAAGCTCAACAAAAAAAACTAAGTGGGTGTGCATCCAACTTGCTTGCTCACGAAGACCTAGGGCGTTTTGAGGAAGCCCATCATTGGAATATACAAGCCAAGTTATATAACGAAAAATTCCCACTAGTATATGAAAGTGACAACATAGGAGACTCTCTATCATGAAGATCATGGTGCTACTTTGGAGCACAAGTGTGGTAAAAGGATAGTAGCATTGTCCCTTCTCTCCTTTTCTCTTTTTTTTATTTGGCCTTTTTTTGGCCTTTCTATTTTTTTTATATAAAGTCTGAAGTCTCATCCCGACTTGTGGGGGAATCATAGTCTCCATCATCCTTTTCTCACTTGGGACAATGCTCTAATAATGAAGATCATCACACTTTTATTTACTTACAACTCAAGATTACAACTCGATACTTAGAACAAGATATGACTCTATATGAATGCCTCCGGTGGTGTACCGGTATATGCAATGAACCAAGAGTGACATGTATGGAAATTATGAAGGTGGCTTTGCCACAAATACAATGTCAACTACATGATCATGCAAGAGCAATATGACAATGATGATGCATGTCATAATAAACGGAACGGTGGAAAGTTGCATGGCAATATATCTCGGAATGGCTATGGAAATGCCATGATAGGTAGGTATGGTGGCTGTTTTGAGGAAGGTATATGGTGGGTGTATGGTACCGGTGAAAGTTGCGAGGCACAAGAAAGGCTAGCAATGGTGGAAGAGTGGGTGCGTATAATCCATGGACTCAACATTAGTCATAAAGAACTCATATACTTTTTGCAAAAATCTACAAGTTATTGTAAACAAAGTACTACGCGCATGCTCCTAGGGGGGTAGATTGGTAGGAAAGACCATCGCTCGTCCCCGACCACCACTCATAAGGAAGACAATCAATAAATAAATTATGCTCCAACTTCATCACAAAGCGGTTCACCATACGTGCATGCTACGGGAGTCACAAACTTCAACAGAAGTATTCCTCAAATTCATAATTACCCCACTAGCATGACTCTAATATCACCATCCCCATATCTCAAAACAATTATCAAGTATCAAATTGATCATAGCATCCAATTCACTTTCTATGATAGTTTTTATTATACCCAACTTGGATGCCCATCATTCTAGAACCAATTTTATAACCATAGCAAATACCCATTCTGTTCTAAAAGACTCTCAAAATAATATAAGTGAATCATTAGAGATCAACAATTTCTACAAAATTAAACCACCGCCGTGCTCTAAAATATATAAGTGAAGCACTAGAGCAAAACTATCTAGCTCAAAAGATATAAGTGAAGCACATAGAGTATTCTAATAAATTCCAAATCAAGAGTGCTCTCTCAAAAGGTGTGTACATCAAGGATGATTGTGGTAAACTAAATATCAAAGACTAATATCATACAAGACGCTCCAAGCAAAACACATATCATGTGGTGCATAAAAATATAGCTCCAAGTAAAGTTACCGATAAACGGAGACGAAAGAGGGGATGCCTTCCGGGGCATCCCCAAGCTTAGGCTTTTGGTTGTCCTTGGATATCTTGGGGTTCCATGGGCATCCCCAAGCTTGGGCTCTTGCCACTCCTTATTCCGTAGTCCATCAAATCTTTACCCAAAACTTGACAGCTTCACAACACAAAACTCAACAGGAAATCTCATAAACTCCGTTAGTGCAAGAAAGAAAAATCACCACATAAGGTACTGTAATGAACTCATTGTTTATTTATATTGGTGTTAAACCTACTGTATTCCAACTTCTCTATGGTTCATACCCCCCCCCCCCCGATACTAGCCATAGATGCATCAAAATAAGCAAACAACACACACAAAACAGAATCTGTCAAAAACAGAACAGTCTGTAGCAATCTGTAACTTTCAAATACTTCTGGAACTCTAAAACTCCTAAAACAATAGGAAGTACTCGTAAATTTGTCTATTGATCCACAGAAAAAAGAATCAACACAAAATCACGTTTTTGTGATTTATTAAAACTATTCTCGTGCACGCAAAAGTTTCTGTTTTTCAGCAGAATCAAATTAACTATCACCGTAGGTTATCCTATAGGTTCTACTTGGCACAAACACTAATTAAAACATAAAACCACATCTAAACAGAGGCTAGATGAAATATTAAACAGAAGCAAAAAGCAAGGAACTAAAATAAAATTGGGTTGCCTCCCAACAAGCGCTATCGTTTAACGCCCCTAGCTAGGCATAAAAGCAAGAACAGATCTAAGTATTGCCATCTTTCGCATTCAATTCATAAGTAGCTCGCATGATAGATTCATAAGGTAATTTGACTTTCTTTCTTGGAAACTTTTCCATGCCTTTCTGAAATTGGAATCTAATATTCCCTTCCTTCATATCAATAATTGCACCAATCGTTCTAAGGAAAGGTCTACCAAGAATAATAGGACATGAAAGATTGCAATCTATATCAAGAACGATAAAATCTACGGGCACATAATTCCTATTTGCAACAATAAGAACATCATTGATCCTTCCCATAGGTTTATTAATGGTGGAATCCGCAAGGTGCAAGTTTAAAGAGCAATCATCAAAATCATGGAAACCTAGAATATCACATAAAGTTTTCGGAATCGTCAAAATACTAGCACCCAAATCACACAAAGAATAGCATTCATGATATTTAATTTTAATTTTTATAGTAGGTTCCCACTCATCATAAAGTTTTCTAGGTATAGAAACTTCCAAATTGAGTTTTTCTTCATAAGATTGCATCAAGGCATCAACAATATGTTTGGTAAAAGCTTTATTTTGACTATAAGCATGAGGAGAATTCAACACGGATTGCAACAAGGAAATATAATCTATTAAAGAACAATTATCATAATTAAAGTCCTTGAAATCCATAATAGTGGGTTCAATGCTATGTAAAGTTTTGACCTCTCCAATCCCACTTTTACCAAATTTAGCATCAAGATCTAGAAACTCCGAATTATTGGGACGCCTTTTAACTAAAGTTGACTCATCCCGAGTCCCATCATTATCAAGATTCACATTGAAAAACAAAGATTTAATAGGGGGCACATCAATAACTTTTAGATCTTCATCATTATTTTCCCCTAACCCTTCTGGTTTGGCAGCCATCTTATTGACCAAGGTGGCTTGCTTATCAGAAATTTGGGCTATTGATTTTTCAAGACGAGCAATCTGAGAATTCAAACCATAAAATTCCTTAGACATATCATCAAGCTCTTTATTCATATATTCCATAAAGCTTTTTTGTTCTTTAAGCTCTTTTCTAAAGAAGTATTTATGCTCAAATTGTAAAGTCATAAAGCTTCTAATGTTTAGTTCAATCTCTTCCAACCTTCTAAGATGAAGCTCAGTTTTCTTAGGCAAAGCCATCAGGGCAAATAGGCACACAAGAGGAAGCGAAAGAGAGACGAGAACGGGAAAGAGAGGGCGAATAAAACGGCAAGGGTGTAGTGGGGGAGAGGAAAACGAGAGGCAAATGGCAAATAATGTAATGCGAGGGAGATGAGTTTGTGATGGGTACTTGGTATGTCTTGACTTGAGCGAAGACCTCCCCGGCAACGACGCTAGAAATCCTTCTTGCTACCTCTTGAGGACTGTGTTGGTTTTCCCTTGAAGAGGAAAGGGTGATGCAGCAAAGTAGCGTAAGTATTTCCCTCGGTTTTTGAGAACCAAGGTATCAATCAAGTAGGAGGCTCCTCAAAAGTCCCACGCACCTACACAAACAAACAAGAACCTCGCAACCAACGCGATAAAGGGGTTGTCTCCCTTCACGGAAACTTGCAAAAGTGAGATCTGATAGAGATAATAAGATAAGCTAAATATTTTTGGTATTTTTATGATATAGATTGGAAAGTAAAGATGCAAATAAAAGATAGATGAAAAACTTATATGATAAAAGATAGACCCGGGGGCCATAGGTTTCACTAGTGGCTTCTCTCAAGATAGCATAAGTATTACAGTGGGTGAACAAATTACTGTCGAGCAATTGTTAGAAAAGCGCATAGTTATGAGATTATCTAGGCATGATCATGTATATAGGCATCACGTCCGCAACAAGTAGATCGAAACGATTCTGCATCTACTACATTACTCCACACATCGACCGACTCCTGCCTGCATCTAGAATATTAAGTTCATGAAGAACAGAGTAACGCATTAAGAAAGATGACATGATGTAGAGGGATAAACTCATGCAATATGATATAAACCCCATCTTTTTATCCTCGATGGCAACAATACAATACATGCCTTGCTGCCCCTGCTGTCACAGGGAAAAGACACCGCAAGATTGAACCCAGAGTTAAGCATTTCTCCCATTGCAAGAAAGATCAATCTAGTAGGCCAAACCAAACTGGTAATTCGAAGAGACTTGTAAAGATAACCAATCACACATGAAAGAATTCAGAGAAGATTCAATTATTTCTCATAGATAAACTAGATCATAAACCCACAATTCATCGGATCTCGACAAACACACCACAAAAAGAGTTACATCGAATAGATCTCCCAGAATATCAAGGAGAAGTTGTATTGAGATTCAAAGAGAGAGAAGAAACCATCTAGCTAATAATTATGGACCTGAAGATCTGTGGTAAAATACTCACAACTCATCGAAGAGGCCTTGGATATGATGTAGAGGCCCTCCATGGTCGATTTCCCTTCCGGCGGAGCGCCGACAAAGGCTCTAAGATGGGATCTCGCGGATACAGAAGGTTGCTGCGGTGGAATTAGGTTTTCATGGTGCTCTTGGATGTTTTCAGGGTACGGGAGTATATATAGGTGAAGGAAGAACGTCGGTTGAGCCACGAGGGTGGGGACACGCCCACCCCCTTAGGGCGCGCCAGGCACCCTCATGGCCGCCTCGTTTGTTGCTTGACGTCCACTCCAAGTCTCCTGGTTTGCATTTGTTCCAAAAAGATCGGTCCCGAATGTTTCATCCCGTTTGGACTCCGTTTGATATTCCTTTTCTTCGAAACACTAAAATAGGCAAAAAAAACAACAATTCGGGCTGGGCCTTCGGTTAGTAGGTTAGTCCCAAAAATGATATAAAAGTGTAAAGTAAAGCCCATAAACATCCAAAACGGGTGATATAATAGCATGGAACAATCAAAAATTATAGATACGTTGGAGACGTATCAAGTATCTAGATTACATTAGGGTTTTGGTTGATTTGTGTCTTAAGGTGTTATTCTAGTACGAACTCTAGGATAGATCGAACCGAAAGAATAGCTTCGTGTTATTTTACTACGGACTCTTGAATAGATCAATCAGAAAGGATAACTTTGAGGTGGTTTCGTACCCTACAATAATCTCTTCGTTTGCTCTCCACTATTAGTTAGTTTGGAGTGACTCTTTGTTGCATGTTGAGGGATTGTTATATGATCTGATTATGTTATTATTGTTGAGAGAACTTGCGCTAGTGAAAGTATAAACCTTAGGCCTTGTTTCCTAGCATTGCAATACCGTTTACACTCACTTTTATCGCTTGCTACCTTGCTGTTTTTATATTTTCATATTACAAATCCCTATATCTACCATCCATATTGCACTTGTATCACCATCTCTTCGTCGAATTAGTGCACCTATACAATTTACCATTGTATTGGGTGTGTTGGGATACAAGAGACTCTTTGTTATTTGGTTGCAGGGTTGTTTGAGGGAGACCATCTTCATCCTACGCCTCCCATGGATTGATAAACCTTAGGTCATCCACTTGAGGGAAATTTGCTACTGTCCTACAAACCTCTGCACTTGGAGGCCCAACAACGTCTACAAGAAGAAGGTTGCGTAGTAGACATCAGCTATGCTTGATGCATCCTTAATGCGGCCCTCCTTACGAAGGCTAAGGGTCGTGTTGACAGCCTGACGCTGCCGAAGCGTACTTCCTGGCTGGACTTTATTGTGCCGAAGAGATCACCAGGCGTGGTGTTTGGGTAAGCCGAGATGACACGCCCTATTGTTATGCTCCCCAAGCCCCCAAGGAATTTTTAGTGAGAAGTTATGTACTCGAAGTACGTAGTCTGCTACCATGAGACGGGAGCTGGGGAGTGTGTATCCCTATTTTGGGTTCGCGTGATTGCGTCCGGTAGCCGGAGCTAGGAGGTGGACACACTTCTAGAAACTTGAGATATCAGGACGAGCAGATGGATGCGCTGCTTCCTCGACTGCCTGGGAGTCAGCTGTGTAGGCCGCTGTTTGATTTTCTGTACGGAGGGAGCGCTCTATGTTACCATTAATGGTGATAACGCCATTGGGCCCCGACATCTTAAGCTTTAAATAAGCATACACTACTAGGGAAAAGCCTAGCAGCAGCGCGGGTTCTAGGTATATCAATAGCGCGGGACCCGACGCTACTAATAAGGCGCTACAGCTAACCCGTAGCAGCAGCGCGTGCACGCCCGCGCTACTGCTATACAAGTGTAGCAGCATCGTTCTTCCTAAAAGCTCGCTACTACTAATAGCTCTAGTGCTCTTCTCCTGTGCGCGCTACTGCTACTGTCACGCTGCTGCTAACTTTTCTCCACTCGCTACTGCTAATTTTAGTAGTTTTTGATATATTTTTTCCGCATATTTGTTTTGTATTTGAACAGGCTTTATACAAGAATCTTTAGCACATATAAATGTCATCATGATACTCATATAAATGGCTGCGAAACCACAAATGTAATCATAACATATACATACAAGACAAGCTCAACATGCTGGATGATCCAAGACAACATACTTTATTTCGGATATAAGAGAACATAACCCATTACGTTGTCTTCCTTGTCCAACATCAACCTTTTAGCATGTCATATTTTAATGAGTTCCCACAATTACAAAAGATGTCCAAGATAGTATATTTATATGTGAAATCTCTCTTCCTTCAATATTCTTTCATGAATTGTTCAAGTGACCAATTATGCGTTTGCTAACTTTCAATAAGTTTACTACCTATACTTATTACGTGTGAAGTCATTACTCCCCATGGTATAAGCATATGAAACATATATAAATTCAGATTTATGATATTCAATTGATTCAACCATTTACTCATAGGATATACGTGAAGCATGTGAGCAAATGACAAAGTACTCCAAAAGATATAAGTGAAGAACACTAAGTAGTAAAATAATTAACTAGCCATGGGAGGATTCCTTTTTTTATTCAAGATTTCAGATCCAAAGATTTTATGCAAACAGCAAGTGAAATTGAAAATACACTCCAAGCAAAACACATATTATGTGACGAATAAAAATATAGCTCCGAGTAAAGTATACCGATAGTTTTGAAGACGAAAGAGGGGATGCCTTTCGGGGCATCCCCAAGCTTAGGCGCCTGAGTCTTCCTTGAATATTACCTTGGGGTGCCTCAGGCATCCCCAAGCTTAGGGTATTTCCACTCCTTATTCTCCTCATATTGATATCTCACACAAAGCTTGAAAACTTCAATCACACAAAACTTAACGGAACTTCGTGAGATAGGTTAGTATGATAAAGAGCAAACCATTCACTTTGGTACTGTCAAATACAAGGTTCATAATTGTTCTCACACAATGCCTACTGTACCATACCATTTCTACAATTTATATTGAGAAATATAAGCAATAGAAACTAGAAAACAAGCAAACTATGCAATGAAAACAGAATCTGTCAGAAACAGAACAGTCTGTAATGATATGAACAGCAACCATACTTATTCTACTCAAACAATTATGAAATAAATTTGTGGACGTGAGGAATTTGTCTATTAATAATCTTAAAAAAGAATCAACCTAAAAGCACTCTCCAGTAGAAAATGGCATCTATTCTCGCGAGCGCAAAGTTTCTCTTTTTTTACAGCAAGATTGCAAAGACTTCACCCATGTCTTCCCAAAGGTTCTACTTGGCACAAACACTAACTAAAACATAAAAACACATCTAACCAGAGGATATATGAATTATTTATTACTAAGCAGAAACAAAAATCAAGAAACAAAAATAAAATTGGGTTGCCTCCCAACAAGCGCTATCGTTTAACGCCCCTAGCTAGGCATGGCGATTTCAATGATGCTCACATAAAAGATAAGAATTGAAACATAAAGAGAGCATCATGACTAGAACTTTTAAACCTAACCCACTTCCTATGCCTAGGGATTTTGTGAGCACACAATTTAAGGGAACAAGAATCAACTAGCATAGGAAGGCAAAGCTAGTATAACTACGAAACTTTAAGCACATAGAGAGGAAACTTGATATTATTGCAACTCCTACAAGCATATATTCCTCCCTCATAATAATTTTCAGTAGAATAATGAATGAGTTTAACAATACAACCATCACATAAAGCAGTCTTTTCATGATCTACAAGCATAGAAATTTTTCTACTCTCCACATAAGCAAAATTCTTCTCATTCGGAACAATGGGATCACTAATTCCTAAAGTTGACACTCTTCCAAACCCACTTTAGATGATAGTATTATTCATACTCCAAAATATATAAGTGAAGTTAATGGAGCATTCTACAATTAATATAGACTAACCAATATCCAAGCTCAAAACATGTAAGTGAAGCACACGAAGCATTCTATAAAACCATACTCAAAAGATTTAAGCGAAGCACAAAGAGCAATTCTATAAAATCATACTTAAAATATATAAGTACATGAAGTATTCTGTAAATCAATGAAGGGCTATCTCATAATAGCATGGTTCTTAAAGAAAAAGAAAAACACAAGGACACAAATCATGTGAACAAAACAAAAACTGAGGTATAGCGATATTTGTTGAAGAAGAAAGATGGGATGCCAACTGGGGCATCCCCAAGCTTAGATGCTTGAGTATCCTTTGAAATATTTACTTGGAGTGCCTTGGGAATCCCCAAGATTGAACTCTTGCCTCTCTTTATTCTTCTCATATTGATAGTTCCTCGATCTTCGAACACTTCGTCCACCCAAAACTTTAACAAAAACTTTGTGAGATCTGTTAGTGTAATAAAGCAAACTACCACTTTAAGGCACTGTAATGAACTAATTCTTTATTTATATTGGTGTTAAACCTACTCTATTCTAACTTCTGTATGTTCATACCCCCCCGATACTGGCCATAGATTCATCAAAATAAGCAAACAACACGCGAAAAACAGAATCTGTCAAAAACAGGACAGTCTGTAGTAATCTAGGAGTTTAGTAAACTTATGTAACTCCAACAATTATGAAATAAATATGAAAATTTTAAACATTTTTACATAAGTAATTTGCAAAAAGTTTCAGACCCATTTGACCTTCCAGTAAAAAATGTAAAATCACGCGCTACAGCCAAAGTTTCTGTTTTTGTTCTGCACATAGTAAACAAGCAATCTAATCATCCTAAAACAAAAGTTTGGCACATTATTTTTATAATACAATGGATATATACAAGGGGATAATTGTTTATAGAGAAACTTTCATGAAAAATTCTACATTGTTTCAGTGAGCATGAACACAAGTGCTCAAGGTCGACCCTCACTTCTTCAATGCATAACTTTCCAATCACTTCTCTTTTTGAAAAACTTTTTTTAGGCAAGAGAGGCAAGTAATTTTTTTGTATTTTCATTATTTAATTTTTGTTGTATGTTTCACCCACAACTAAACAGAAACAAAAAGAACAAAATCTACTTTGTGAAGAAAGCAAACAAGCACACACGAGAGTATCAACTCCACGCTATTGCTCCCCGGCAACGGCACCAGAAAAGAGCTTGATAATCCCCAAGTGCAAGGAATCATCATAGCAATTTCTAAAGGTGGAAGTGATAAGTATGGAGTGTCGAACCCACAAGGAGCTAAAGGTAAGATCAATGTTCTCTCAAGTCCTATCTGCCACTGATACGACTCTACATACACCGAATGTTTGCTTCCAACTAGATACGAGAAATAAAACTACGGTGTGGGTATGAAGAGGACAACTTTGCATGATATCGGAGAGCTAAAATATAAAAGTAGGTGTTGTTATCATAAAGTTAGAATATATTACTAAATATTATAAATAGCGAGTGTGGAATAATGATGGGTCGGTGTGCGGAATTATCCTAGGCAATTGTTAACAAGACCGATAGTCGTCATTGCAATTTCATATGAGGGAGAGGCATAAGCTAACATACTTTATCTTCTTGGATCATGTGCACTTATGATTGTAACTCTAGCAAGCATCCGCAACTACTAAAGATCATTAAGGTAAAACTCAACCATAGCATTAAAGCATCAAGTCCCCTTTATCCCATATGCCACAACCCCCTTACTCGGGTTTATGCTTCTGTCACTCAAGCAACCCACTATAAGAGAATCATGAACATATTGCAACACCCTACAGAGGGAATCCCTCATGCTTGCGTGACACGGAGGGCACAATAGGATAGCACCAAAATAAAACATACAACTCGTACCAATCTAGATCATCAATCAATCCAAAGACAAAAGATATCTACTCAAAACATCATAGGATGGCAACACATCATTGGATCATAATATGTGGCATAAAGCACCATGTTCAAGTAGGGATTATAGCAGGGTGCGGGAGAGTGGACCGCGTAAAAGAGACGAGGATGGTGATGTTGATGAAGACGATCACCGCGGCGATGATTCCCCTCCCGATGGCACTCCGGCGCTACCGAGAGAGAGGAGGAGAGGTCCTCCCCCTTGTGCTTCCTCCTCCATGGCCTCCCCCTCGATGGGGAGAGGTTCGCCCTCTGGTCCTTGGCCTTCATGGCGATGATGGCCCCTCCGGGATCCTCCTCCATGGCCTCCGCTGATGATGGCCCCCTCCGGCAAGGTGCCAGAGAGGGCCTAGATTTATTTCTCGTGGCTACAGTGGCTTGCGGCGGCGGAACTTCCGATCTAGGCTATTTTATGGAGGTTTCTGTATTTATAGGAATTTTTGGCGTTGGTCTCACGTTAGGGGGGTCTCTGCATCGTCCACGAGATAGGGGCCCATGCCCAGGGGGGTGGGCGCGCCCCCCACCCTCGTGTACAGCCCGGGACTCTTCTGGCTCCAGGGGCTTCTTTTGGTCCATAAAAAATCATCAAAAATTGCCACGTCAATTGGACTCAGTTTGGTATTCCTTTTCTGTAAAACTCAAATACAAGGAAAAAACAGAAACTGGCACTAGGCTCTAGGTTAATAGGTTAGTCCCAAAAATCATATATGTTGGTGCGGCATGTAATTACCGTGAGGGTGTCGAGCTCAGCCAAAGACAAAGGCCCACCTAGCGCGCCAGAGACTGAGGACGGGCTGCTATGAGCGGGAGCGAGTGCGAGAGGTGGCCCGGTTGCATGAGCAAGTGATGGTGCGGTGGTGTTGTTGTTCACGGAGTTGCTCCCGATGAAACTAGGCAACGGGAAATCATGTACCGTCTTGTCTGCATTTTCCTTCATCCAGTTGATGATAGTTGGAACCAAGTTAGTAGCAAAATCATTTCTGCAGGCAGTTACAGCTGCATTGACTGCCTGTTGTAGCAACTCATTTTTCTCCTTGGCTCTTTTTTTGCGTCCTCGACTGCTTTTTTCTCGACCGCAAGCTTCACCTTCTCGTCAATGTCCGCCTGACTAAACTTCTTTTTCTGCTTCTTGGCCTCCGGGCCCTTGTTGTAAAACACCTTCCACGTGGCGCCGTCTCCAGCACCGTGCACACGACCATATCGCGGCCGCTAGCCCAAAGGGAGTCCCTTAAGTTCGTTCAAGGCTCGGTTGAGAGGGGTGTCCCACTTGGGCCTCATCAGAGAAGTAGGGCTTTCGGCTGAAAGTTGGTGTGCTTCACCTCCAGAAGGAGCGTGAACAGTTTAGGAATGTGTAGTCAACTAGATCTAGAGATAATGTAAGGTGGTAAAAGAATAATTACCAGTAGTCTAATCAATTTCCTCGTGATCTGGTCCGTATAAAAAACCTTCTTTTCCTTGTCTCACTTGTGGCGGGCCCTGATGAAGTCATGCTACAAGGGGTCGGTAAACTTCGCGAAGGGGTCTAGGAGACCCGCGGCTTCGCGTTCCGCGTCCTCTTTATCCCGTATGGGCCTTTTACCGAGGTAGCCACGGCTCCCGAGGCGATGCTTCCCCGTGTTCCTTTGCTGAAGGCTCTTGAATTTTGCAGCCTTAGCCTTGGCTGCCTCGGTAGCGCAAGTGTCCTTGAACTTTTCGAACTCCTCTTCCGTAAGTGTCGGATTTTCCTCCAGAATCTTGGACAGGGGTTCCTCAGCCTCAATAGCTCGTTTCACCCTCCCTTTCCAGGAGGCCAAATCATTGATGAACATGCCCATGGCGTGATTGTTATCTTTTCATCTTTGGATCATCCCACGGTTGTTCTATGTTATCATTCCGGTCGGGGAACTTGAATCTCTTATGCAACTTCCTCAGGAGCAACTGCGTCAAATGTTCTTTACTCCTTAAGTCATCATCGTTGATGCTTGCGCATTCCCGTAGGATGCATCCTACTTGGTTCCCATAGCACTTGCGAGGTTCTTCCGGCTCTAATGGCTCAAACTTGCCAGGTGCCATCTTTGTGATCACCAGTCGTCCAATCCCTAGTTTGTTAGGCTTTCATATCCTCTGCTTCTTCTGCTTCTTCTTTTCGGTAGCGGCATCAGCGTCGGTACCTTCCCCATCGGTATCTTCCCCGCCGGTCTCGGTGCCACCATCGGTGCCGGCGCCGCCGGTGTCGATGTCGGCGTCAGTACCATCATCGAGGCCGATCTGCAAACCTTGACTTTGCAATTTCTTAGCAGTCAAATAGCTGAGGTACTCTTGTTCACCCTCATAATCCATCTCGTCTGCATCTTGGTCAGAAGACCCAGTTTCTTCGTTGTTCGACATGTTTTCTAAAACTATGAAAAAAAATGAGCAATGACATAAAAAGAAACCTATGTTTGCCGGAATGTCGTTTCCCAGCAACTCCCAGCACTCATATGCCTACTATCAAGCACAAATCATGCCAAAATTCACGGAAAATTTCGGCATGACCTTTGCTAAAAAATGGACATATCGAGCGCCTGAAATTCACCGGAACGGAAATGAATCAACATTCCAGCATAACATAGGCCACTCGAATCATTTACCCTGCACATAATCATCATGTTCAAATGACATGTCCAAATTCCAAATATGACATGTCCAAAACATCACATGTCCACACATCACATGTCCACATATCACATGTCCACTTCAAATTCCAAATATAGAACTTGAAGAAAAAACCTAGCTAAATTCATAACCAAATATATAACCTAATTAACCATCTTCCCTAACTAAAACCTAAGTAAATTAACCAAAGAACCCTAGCTACCAGAGAGAGGAGCTGCGGAAGGGGGCTTACAGAGGGTGCAGGCCCGACGACGGCCATGGTTGGGAGGGGTCGGGGTCGAGCGCCGTGGCCAGAGCTAGGGTCGGGGCCGGGGCCGTGGGCGAGCGTCGTGGCCGGAGCTGGCACCGGGGTCAAGGTTGGAGTCGGGGGCGAGCGCAGGGGCGCGACGAGCGCAGGGCGCGGCCACGCAGCGGGGCGGCGAGGGCAGGGCTCCGGCGGTGGAGGAGAGAGTGTGGGGATTAGGGGAAAAAGAGGTGGGACGAAGAGAGGAGTGGGGATTTTGGGGGTTAAGTGGGCATAGCAGTAGCGCATTTAAAAGAAACGCGTTATAGCTACTCCAGGTAGCTATAGCGGTTTCCGTAGAAACCGCTACTGCTATCTTGACTAGTTGTAGCTCTTTTCTCACAAAAGCCCTGCTGCTATAACCAGTACCTATATAACAGTTTTCCTATTTGTTTCCTTCTATTTTCCTTTCCTTTATTTTCTCTCACTTTTCTTTTCCTTTTTTCCGAGAGCAGTGAACGAAGGGAAGGCGGTATATATTGCATCATTTGACGGTTAAGTATGTATACAAAATAGGAACATATATATTACATCATTGGACCCATGCATAATAATGGCTAAGTAGGTATACAAAATAGGAACATATATATTACATCATTTGACCGATAACATGCGGTTCCTCAGCGTTGACGTTTTCGTTTTTGAGTCAGCTTCTTTCCCTTCTTGGTCATTGAAGAATAATTGAGCCCCTCATTGTGACTTTGCCTTTTCCATGGAGTATGATTTTTCTTAGGTAATGTAAGTATTGATTCTTCTTTTGACGTATACTTCATCATCATCGTCATCTTCCCTCATTGGGTTTCCGTACTGATCATGGTCTTCCTCGTTGGCTACTCCATCCATTCCAATGATGTTCCGTTTGCCTCTCCTCACGACAACATGGCTGGGATTGCGCGGGTCGGTTATGAAGAAGCATTGTGTCACGTGCTTAGCGTGTACCCATGGCTCGTTTTTTGCGATAGCATTCACGGTAGCGCTCTTGGCGTCGGGTATAGTCATGGTAGTGAAATTCCGGTTTTCTCTTTCGACATTCTTAGCCCATCTGACATGGAACATCGTTGTGTTGTGCAGTCCAGAGTAGTCAAGATCCCAGATCTCCTCGACCCTTCCATAAAATCTTTCAGTTGCGCCGTTGTCTCTGCCGGTCATGCATTCCATCGTCACCCAGAGTTCTGATCATCACTGTCCATATCTTTGGCCTCCATGTAGAACGTGTATCCGTTGATATCATATGCCTGATAGGTTACGAGGTTGGGCGAGGGGCCATGTGCTAAGGCGTATATGAGAAATCCGTCCTTAGAGCCCTCCTCCGGGGGATTAGCAACAATATGCTTTTTGAACCAATGCAGGAAAGTGGAATTGTGCTCTCTAGTAACTTCGGCGTCCGTCCTGCATACCACCCGGTCATGATACTTCTTTAGGATAATTTCTTTGTGCAGTGCCACAAAAGGATCTACCTCGTCTAGGTGTTGTAGCACTACCAAGTTTGCTCTATCAAAGTCGTTGCGTCGATCTGAGTATGCCACGTGCAGTTCCCTGCGACCGTTGGAGTGACCTTCTCCTTCGAGCCTCCCATCGTGCTTGTTAACGGGCAAACCAACACTAACACCAGGCGGCTGGTCTGCACCATATAGAAAATTCTCGCAGAAAGAGATGCACTCTTGTGTCAGATAGCCCTGGAAAAAGCTTCCATCTGGACGGGACATGTTACGAACGAATCCTTTGATGATCCCATTCATCCTCTCAAACAGCATCATGTTATGTAGGAATGACGGCCCCAGGTCTATTATGTCGTCCACAATATGGACACACAGATGCACCATCACGTCAAAGAATGCGGGCGGTAAGTACATCTCAAGGTCATTCAGTACCACAACGATCTCTTCCTGTAGCCTTCAGAGCTGCTTCACACTGATTGACTTTCGAGAAATGACATCGAAAAAGTTGCAGAGACCAATAAGCGTGTCACGGACGTGCTTGTCCATTATCGCTCTAAGGGCAAGAGGTAGTATTTGCGTCATCATCACATGGCAGTCATGGGACTTCATGCTGCTGAACCTTTTCTTGTCCGTGTTTAGATATCTGCTTATCTTGCCACAGTAACCGGAACTAACTTTGACTCTGGTAAGGCACTTAAAGAATTGATCGATCTCAGCCTGACATAAGGTGAAGCAAGAAGGTGTGCAATAATCCTCTTTCTTTATTTGCTTGCCCTTCTTTTCCCGCGCCTCTGTCTCATCTGACTTTTTACGGTGCGGCATGTGCAGATCTTCCCTGATATTCAAATCTTGCAAGTCTTTTCTTGCCTTTGGCCCATCCTTGGTCTTATCTGGCATGTTCATCAATGTCGCGAGCAAGCTCTCAAGGACATTCTTACAGATATGCATTTGATCAAGGAAATGAGGTGTATCGAGTTTGTGCCAGTACTCCAAGTCCCAGAACACAAACCTCATCCTCCATACCTTCAGCGGTGGGTCCAGCGCATTTTTCATCGTCTTTCCCGGTGCGGGGCACTCCTTCTAGTTTTTCAATAGCTCATCGATTTCGGCGCTGCTCCGCTTACGTGGAGGTCCTCGATGCTCAGCGTGACCATTGAATAGATCTCCATGGTTTCTACATAGGTCGTCCTGTTCGAGCCATCTTTGATGCCCCATGTACACGATTTTCCCAGACCTGCCATCTTTCCTTGACGTTAGCTGCTGAAACTTTGTATCATCCATGCACCACATGCATCTGCAATATCCATGGCACACCTGGCCTGCGACATATCCATAACCGAGATAGTCGTGCACCGTCGTGATCAGCGCGGCTCTCATGTAGAAATACTCGCCTTTGCTGGTGTCCCATTTCTTGGCCGGTGTTTTCCATAACGTGTCTAACTCCTCTTCAAGTAGCCCCAGATACAAATTAATCTTATTTCCTGGTTCTTTCGGCCCTTGAATCAACATGCTCATGTGAATTTACTTCGACTTCATGCACAACTAGGGGGGGTTGTACATCCATACAAACACGGGCCATGTGCTATAGTTGGTGTTCTGGTTGCCAAACGGATTCATGCCATCGGTACACGCGCTGAGCACGATGTTCCTTGCATCACATTCGAAATACCGATAGAAGTTGTTCAATGCTCTCCACTGGCTTCCATCCTTGACGTGTCTCAGCTTCGGATCATCTCCATCGTCGAGCTTCTTCCTCTCCATGTGCCAGCGCGTTAGCTTTGCTTCCTTGGGATCTATGAAATACCGCTGGAGACGGAGAGTGATCGGTAAGTACCATACAACTTTCTGGGGACATTTCTTCCCGGCCTTCTTGTATCGAGAAGCATTGCACACCGGACAGCTTGTTTTTTCCGCGTGCTCCTTCCGATAAATTATGCAATCGTTGACGCATGCATGGTATCTAACATGCGGCAGATCAAGAGGGCACACGATCTTCTTGGCCTCATCAACACTAGTAGGACATAGATTCCCCGCGGGAAGAACATCCTTTAGGTACTTGAGATGCTCATCGAGGCTAGTGTCGGTACATTTGTTTTTAGCCTTCGTCTTTAGGAGTTGGAGCGTGAAACTCAAGCGAGTCACCTCAGGATTGCAACCATCATACAATGGAGTGTTCGAGTCTACCACAAGTTGCTCCAGCTTAGCCTCCTCTCTAGAAGCAGCTCTCTCAGTACTCGTCTCCTTGCGAAGCAGTGCTTGAACATGGGGGTCCCGCACGATTGAACTTAGTACTGACAAACTCTGCTGCGTGGAGTCCATGTTCTCTCCGCCGCCATGTCCGGCCTCTTCCCCGCTGCCACTATAGATCATCTCTTTGTCTTGCCCCGTGTCATCATTGCCTGCCCCATCGGCGTCCTCAACATCGCCATCCTCATCTTCAGTTATCCACCGAGTATAGCCATCCATGAAACCAGTCATGAGCAGGTGCGCTTCGACACGACCATCGTCATAGGGGTCGAGCCAAACTATTCCTTTGCATTTTCGACACGGACATAAAACCTCTGTCCGGTTATTTTCTTTCATGTCCTGCACCGCCGACCGCAACCACCTGTCCACCATCATTCCACTGACCATCGTGAAGGTCTGCATGGTAATAATAAACAAATTGATTATAAAAATGCGTGCATGCATCAAAGGCATACAATAATTCAGCATGACCTTCCCTAAAAATAGGACATATAGATCTAGAGTTTGCCCGGAATTCGCCGAAACGGAAATAAATCTACATTTCGGCAAAACATAGGCAACTCAAAAGCACAATTTGGCGTCAACTCATGCCACACACACAATTTCCATCATATCGTCCAATTATCATATCACACACACATACACATATTTCCATTTTGCAAAAGCATGAAATTTTAATCACCAATATCTCGAGATCAAGAACATGGTGGAGATGATGATGTAGGGAGATCAAAAGTGCACAAAGCACTTCTTGACAAAGATAGATCTAGTTAGGGGGCAAATATGTCACTTAACTAAATGCTACATCTACCTAGCTAGATAATTTGGGAGGAGACAACTTCAACTAGTGGAGGGGGAAGGAAAAAGAGAAAGGAGATGCATTAATGGAGGTGGTGTAGTTAGCTAGGAGTAATGAAGAGAGAGAAAGGTAGGTAGAAGAGGGAGAGTAATGGGGGGAGAAGTATTGAGGAAGAAGAAGAGTGAGAGAGGGAGGATGTGGGGGGTAGGGGAAAGGGAAGAGAGGAGATGGGAGGGGAGGACGGGTGGGGAAAGGTGGTGGTGTGTTGCGTCTTAGCAGTAGTGCGGGTGGAAAAACGCGCTACTGATAAGAGAGTAGCAGCAGCGCGCTTTTCTCACACGCGCTGCTGCTAAGCGGGGCCAACCGTGTGGCCAATTTCAAAATTAGCAACAGCGACCTGAGTAAAAAGCGCGCTACTACTATTGCATTTGCAGTAGCGCGTGTCATGGCACCGCGCTGCTGCTAAACTTAGGGTGGTGGGTACTGTCGGTCGATATTTGTAGCAGCGCGGTTTAGCCTGCACGTGCAACTGCTAAATTTGTATCAGTAGCGAGGTTTGCTTACCCGCGCTACTGCTAATTAGCAGTAGCGCTTATTTTTGTGCCGCGCTGCTACTAAGATTCTGTGTATAAGGTTTTCCCTAGTAGTGATAGTGTGGTACTGTGTTAAAGCAGATGAAGGCAGTATGGCCAAGCAAGGAATGATAGACACTGCAGAAGGGTACTATGTCGATGATCAAGTCCTCACTTCAAAAGTTGTCGGGGAGCCAAAAACAACTTCTAGTGTAACAGTGCCCGTGGATCGGGCCTCTATGCCGGGGGTGACACCCTTGAAGGTGGTGTTACAAGGCAAGATTTTTTATGAATCAATGCCCATTTTCCTGACCGTTTCAGCATAGATCAGCTTCAAACAGCTTCTGCCGTCCATAAGGACATAGGTTAGGTGAAACCCATCGACAATAGGATCTAGGACCAAAGCTGCCGACCTGCCGTGATGGATGCTGGTCGGATGGTCCTTTTTGTTAAAAGTGATCTGGCAAGCCGACCACGGGTTAAACTTCGGGGCTACAGGCTCCAAGGAATAGACATCCCGAAGTGCACACTTTCGCTCCCTCTTGGGTAGTGTGTGGCGTAGATCATATTCACGTCCTTGACATCAGAAGGAAACTCCTTTTGGCCTCCATTGTTGGGCCTGCACGGTTCGTCCTCGTTGTCTCTTTGTGAGCGGCCTTTGTTGGATTCCTTGAAAACTGCCTTGCCAGCATGTTTGCACACCCAACAGTGTCAATTGGTGTGGTTGCGGGCTTTTCCGAGGTGCCATGAATCTGGCAGGAACTATCAAGTATCTTGTCCAATGCGCTAGGGCCGTCCTTGTTCCCTTTGAAGGTTCTCTTTTTGGGTTCACCCCACTGGCTGCTAAAACCTGCATTAACTGCTGGGTCCTCGGCGTCGCTGTCATTGTCCTAATTTTGGCGCTTGTTTCTGTTGTGCCTGGACTTTCCTTTGCCCTCACGTGGTTCGGAGGTGCCGGAATTGCTCTTATGGGAGCTGCGGGCCAGCCAAGTATCTTCGCCTGCTCAAAAGAGGGTCATCAAAGAGGTAAGCGCCGCCATCGTCCTCGGCTTGTCATGTCTGAGTTGATGGGAAAGCCATTCATCATGGATATAGTGCTTAAAAGCAGTGATTGTCTCGGCGTCAGGGTAGTCGATAATTTGATTCTTATTAGTTAAGAATCAATTCCAGAATTTTCGTGCTAATTCGCCCTCCTTCTGGACTACATGGCTGAGGTCGTCGGCATCCGGGGGCCTCACATAAGTACCTTGGAAATTGGCCTGAAAAGCCTCCTCGAGAACCTCCCAGCTTACTATGGAATTTCTAGGCAAGATGTGAAGCCAATGCCTTGCAGGTCCATTGAGTTTAAGGGCTAGATATTTTATGGCGTGGAGGTCATCTTCTCAGGCCATGTGGATGTGGAGAAGGAAATCCTCTATCCAGACGGCTGGGTCGATTGTCCCATCATACTGATCGATATTGGTGAGTTTGAACCCCTCTGGGAATTGGTGCTCCATGACTTCATCCATAAAACATACGGGATGTGAGGGCCCTCGAAAACGGGCCGCCTCTGGTTGAGCGTGAGCGGTTGCTCTAGCTCGGATTTGCTCCCGAGCCCTCTCATGCCTGTCCAACCAAGCGTCATAGCCGTCCAGATCGGTAGGTGCGCGACTCTATGACCCATTGATAGTTTGGGAAGGACCTATATGATACATCTCCAACGTATCTATAATTTTTTTTGTTCCATGCTATTATATTATCTGTTTTGGATGTTTTATGTGCATTAATATGATATTTATATTATTTTTAGGACTAACTTATTAACCTAGAGCCCAGCACCAGTTTCTATTTTTCCTTGTTTTTGAGTTTTACAGGAAAAAAGGAATATCAAACGGTGTCCAAACGGAATAAACTCCCACGATGATTTTTCTTGGACCAGAAGACATCCAAAAGACTTGGAGAGGGGGCCAGAGGAGTCCTGAGGAGGCCACAAGCCTGCCCTATGGAGCACCTTGAGGGCTTGTCTGCCCCTCGGAGGTCCTCTAACCCTAATTCTTGCACTATAAATTCCCAAATATTCCCAAACAATCAGAAGCATACACCAAAATACTTTTCCGCCGCCGCAAGCCTCTGTTCCCATCAGATCCCATCTTGGGGCCTTTTCTGGCACCCTGCCAGAGGGGGATTCCATCATGGGGGGCCTCTACATCAACCTTGTTGCCCTTCCGATGAAGCGTGAGTAGTTTACCACGGACCTGAGGGTCCATAGCTAGTAGCTAGATGGCTTATTATCTCTCTATGATCTTCAATAATATGTTCTCCTCGATGTTGTTGGAGTTCTATCGGATGTAATAGTCATTTGCGATGTGTTTGTCGAGATCCGATGAATTGTGGATTTATTGTTAGATTATCTATGAATATTATTTGAGTCTTCTCTGAACTCTTTTATTCATGATTAAATATCTTTGTATTTCTCTTCGAATTATGGTTTTGTCTGGCCAACTAGATTGGTTCTTCTTGCAATGGGAGACGTGCTTAGTTTTGGGTCAATCTTGCGCTGTCCTCACCTAGTGACAAAGTAGGGGTAGCGAGGCACGCATTGTATTGTTTCCATCAAGGGTAAAACGATGGGGTTTTCATCATATTTCTTGAGTTTACCCATCTACAGCATGTCATCTTACTTAAGGCATCAGTCCGTTCTTATGAACTTAATACTCTAGATGCATGCTCGATAGCGGTCGATGTGTGGAGTAATAGTAGTATATGCAGAATCATTTCGGTCTATTTGACATGGATGTGATGCCTATTTTCATAATCATTGCCTTGGATATTGTCATAACTTTGCGCTTTTCTATCAATTGCACGTCAGTAATTTGTTTACCCACTGTATGTTTTCTTTCAAGAGAGAAGCCTCTAGTGAAACCTATGACCCCCGGATCTATTTTCCATCATATATTTTCAGATCTATAAACCAAAAAACCCAAAAATACCTTGCTGCAATTTATTTATATTTATTTTAGTTTGCCTTTTTATTTTATCTTTTATACCTATCTCTATTAGATCTTAGTCTTGTTCAAGACCGTGAAGGGTTGGCAACCCCGTGTTGAGTGCAAGTGTTTATTAGTTTGTGCAGGTGCATAGATTGGAGACTTTCTTGTGCCACCTACTCGATTTATACCTTGGTTCTTAACTGAGGGAAATACTTATCTCTACTTTGCTGCATCACCCTTTCCTCTTTAAGGGAAAAATCAACGCAAGCTCAAGAAGTAGCAGGAAGAATTTCTGGCGCGTTGCCGAGGAGGTTCTACATCAAGCCTTCTAAGTACCCATCATAAACTCTCATCTCTTGCATTACATTATTTTCCATTTGCCTCTCATTTTCCTCTCCCCTACTTCTAAAACATTTTCAGAAAAACACAAAAATATTTTCCTTTTTATTCGCCTTCTTTCATTCGTCTTTTTGTTTGTCCTTATGTCTTACTTGGTTTGTTTGCTTGTTTGCTTGGTATAATTGTGTGTTTATTGAAAATCAGAAGCAAAGAGTTTATGGATCCTCATCCACATGCTAATCTTTTTAAAAGATCCAACTATGTTGAACCAATTGCTGGTGAGTTGAGTGCACTAGATTATCTTTATGGTGTTTTGCTTGAAATTCGTGAATCTGGAAATTTTGATGAAGTGCTAAAAGAAGAAATTTATGAAGTGATTCATGATAGCTCCTTGAATGAAAACCATGATTGCAATGGTGTTACAATAAATTCTATTAATGTCAACTGTGCTAATAATATGCAAAACCCTAAGCTTGGGGATCCTAATTTTGCTATGTCGACTACTTATTGCAATGATCATGATTGGGGTGATAATGTTTCTTATGATCTTGAAAATTTGTTTAAGCCTCCTGATGAATATGATATCGATAATAATGTTTGCAATAATATTGAAAGTGGGTTTGGAAGAGTGTCAACATTAGGAAATAATGATCCCACTACTTTGGAGATTCATCAATCTTATGATTTTTTGTAAAAGTGGGCTTGGAGAAGTAATGACTTTATTTTATGTTAATCCCACTATTTTGGAAGAGTGTCAACTTTGCATGCATGTGGATCATGAAGAGAATATTTTATGTAATAGCTATATTATTGAATTTTATTATGATCCTACATGTAATTATTATGAGAGAGGAAAATATGGTTTCTTTCTTCTTCCTTGCATATGCTAGTTTTTGCTTTTATTGATAAATCTTTTCCCTATAAAATGCCTATGCATAGGAAGTATGTTAGAATTAAACTTGTTTTTCACATGCTACATCATGCTCTCTTCGCGTTTCAATTGCCATCTTTCATGTGAGCATCATGAAAATTATCAACGCCTAGCTAAAAGGCTTTAAAGAAAAGCGCTTGTTGGGAGACAACCCAATATTTTTCATTTTTGTTTTTATGAGTTTACACATTATTACTTCTGTAGTAATTGTGTTTTGGTGTTTTAATTAGTGTTTGAGCCAATTAAGACCGTTGGGATACTTTGGTATATCGTTGATTTGGTCTTGCTGAAAAACAGAAACTTTTGCGCCCAGTAACAGAATTTATTTGAGCTGCTGGAACGTGATCAATTCTTGAATGGTTTACACAAGATTGATATACAAATTGCCTCTGTTTTCCTATTTTTTCAGAATTTTTGGAGTTACATAAGTATACAAAGTTTACAGATTACTACAGACTGTTCTATTTTTGACAGATTCTATTTTTTATATGTTGTTTGCTTATTTTGATGAATCTATGGGTAGTATCAGGGGGGTATGAACCATGGATAAGTTGGAATACAATATATATTAAACCAATATAAATTTAGAATGAGTTCGCAACAGTACATAAAGTGGTGATTTATTTTATTATACTAACAGATCTCACGGGTTTACTGTTGAGTTTTGTGTTGTGAAGTTTGCAAGTTTTGGGTAAAGATTTGATGGACTATGGAATAAGGAGTGGCAAGAGTCTAACCTTGGGGATGCCCAAGGCACCCCAAGGTAATTTTCAAGGACAACCAAGCATCTAAGCTTGGGGATGCCCCGGATGGCATCCCCTCTTTCGTCTTCGTTCCATCGATAAATTTACTTGAGGCTATATTTTTATTCACCACATGATATGTGTTTTGCTTGGAGCTTCTTGTATGATATGAGTCTTTTATTTTTAGTTTTCCACAATAATCCTTGTTGTACACTTATTTTGAGAGGGATACGCATGAATCTTGAATTTATTAGAATACTCTATGTGCTTCACTTATATCTTTTGAGCTAGGCAGTTTGCTCTAGTGCTTCACTTCTATCTTTTTAGAGCACGGCGGTGGCTTTGTTTTATAGAAATTTTTGAACTCTCATGCTTCACTTATATTATTTTGAGAGTCTTAAACAGCATGGTAATTTGCTTAGGTTATGAATTTAGTCCTAATATGATGGGCATCCAAGAGGGATATAATAAAAATTTCATGTAAAGAGCATTGAATACTATGAGAAGTTTGATTCCTTGCATTTGTTTTGAGATATAAAGATGGTGATGTTGGAGTCATGCTAGTGAGTAATTGTGGATTGGTAGAAATACTTGTGTTAAAGTTTGTGATTCCCGTAGCATGCATGTATGGTGAACCATTATGTGATGAAGTCGGAGCATGATTTATTTTTTGATTGTCTTTGTTATGAGTGTCGGTCAGGGACGAGCGATGGTCTTTTCCTACCAATCTATCCCCTAAGGAGCAGGCATGTAGTACTTTGTTTAGATAGCTAATAATTTTTTGCATTAAGTATGTGATTTCTTTATGACTAATGTTGAGTCCATGGATTATACGCACTCTCACCCTTCCATCATTGCTAGCCTCTCTAGTACCGTGCAACTTTCGCTGGCGCATTAAACCCACCATATACCCTTCCTCAAAATAGCCACCATACCTACCTATTATGGCATTTCCATAGCCATTCCAAGATATATTGCCATGCAACTTCCACCGATCCGTTTATAATCACACATACCATCATTGTCATATTGCTTTGCATGATCATGTAGTTGGCATAGTATTTGTGGCAAGGCCACCATTTATATTATTTTATAGATGTCACTCTTGATCATTGCACATCTCGGTACACCGCCGGAGGCATTCATATAGAGTCATATTTTGTTCTAGTATCTAGTTGTAATTCTGGAGTTGTAAGTAAATAAAAGTGTGATGATCATCATTATTAGAGCATTGTCCCATGTGAGGAAAGGATGATGGAAGCTATCCTCAGAAGTTGAGATGAGTCTCCGGACTTTATAAAAAATAAAAGAGGCCAAAGAAAGCCAAATAAAAGGAAAGAGGCCAAAGAAGCCCAGACAAAACAAAAAATGAGAGAAAAGAGAGAAGGGACAATGTTACTATCCTTTTTCCACACTTGTGCTTCAAAGTAGCACCATGTTCTTCATGATACAGAGTCTCCTATTTTGTCAATTTCATATACTAGTGGGAATTTTTCATTATAGAACTTGGGTTGTATATTCCAATGATGGGCTTCCTCAAATTGCCCTAGATCTTCGAGAGCAAGCAAGTTGGATGCACACCCACTTAGTTTATTTTTGAGCTTTCATACACTTATAGCTCTAGTGCATCCGTTGCATGGCAATCCCTACTCACTCACATTGATATCTATTGATGGGCATCTCCATATCCCGTTAATACGCCTAGTTGATGTGAGACTTTCTCCTTCTCTTGTCTTCTTCAAAACCACCATATTCTGTTCCACCTATACTGCTATATCCATGGCTCACGCTCAGGTATTGCATGGAAGTTGAAAATGTTTGATAACACTAAAAGTATGAAACAATAGCTTCGCTTGTCATCGGGGTTGTGCATGATGAAATACTTTGTGTGATGAAGATGGAGCATAGCCAGACTATATGATTTTGTAGGGATAACTCTCTTTTGCCATGTTATTTTGAGAAGACATGATTGCTTTATTAGTATGCTTGAAGTATTATTGTTTTTATGTCAATATGAAACTTTTATTTTGAATTTTATGGATCTAAATATTCATGCCACAATAAAGAAGATTACATGGATAAATATTGTTAGGTAGCATTCCACATCAAAAATTCTGTTTTTATCATTTACCTACTCGAGGACTAGCAGGAATTTAGCTTGGGGATCCTTGATACGTCTTCAACATATCTATAATTTTTGATTGTTCCATGCTATTATATTATCTGTTTTGTATGTTTAACATGCTATTTTATATAATTTTTTGGGACTAACTTATTAACCTAGAGCCCAGTGTCAGTTTCTGTTTTTTCCTTGTTTTTGAGTTTTACAGAAAAAGAATATCAAACGGAGTCCAAACGGAATAAAACTTTCGTGATGATTTTTCTTGGACCAGGAGACATCCAGAAGACTTGGAGAGGGGGGCAGAGGAGACCAGAGTCCTGCTTGGCGCGCCCCACTGGGGGTGCCCTGAGTTCTTGTGGGCCCCTCGGAGGTCCTCTAACCCTAATTCTTGCACTATAAATTCCCAAATATTCCCAAACCATCAGAAGCATCCACCAAAATACTTTTCCGGTACCACAGGCCTATGTTCTCAGGAGATCCCATCTTGGGGCCTTTTCCGGCACCCTGTCGGAGAAGGATACAATCACGGAGGGCCTCTACATCAACCTTGCTACCCTTCCGATGAAGCGTGAGTAGTTTACCATGGACCTAAGGGTCCATAGCTAGTAGCTAGATGCCTTCTTCTCTCTCTATGATCTTCAATACGATATTCTCCATGATGTTCTTGGAGTTCTATCCAATGTAATATTCTTTTGCGGTGTGTTTGTCGAGATCCTATGAATTGTGGATTTATGATCAGATTATCTATGGATATTATTTGAGGCTTCTCTGAAATCTTTTATGCATGATTAAATATCTTTGTATTTCTCTTCGAATTATCGGTTTGGTTTGGCCAACTAGATTGGTTCTTCTTGCAATAGGAGAGTACTTAGTTTTGGGTTCAATCTTGCGTTGTCCTCACCTAGTGACAAAGTAGGGGTAGCGAGGCATGTATTGTATTGTTTCCATCAAGGGTAAAAATATGGGGTTTTCATCATATTGCTTGAGTTTATCCCTCTACATCATGTCATCTTATCTAAGGCGTTACTCCGTTCTTATGAACTTAATATTGTAGATGCATGCTGGATATCGGTCGATGTGTGGAGGAATAGTATTAGATGAAGAATTGTTTCGGTCTACTTGACACGAATGTGATGCCTATATTCATAATCATCGCATTGGATATCGTCATAAATCTGCGCTTTTCTATCAATTGCTCGATAGTAATTTGTTTACCCACCGTATGTTTCTTTCAAGAGAGAAGCCTCTAGTGAAACCTATGGTTCCCGAGTTTATTTTCTATCATATATTTTCAGGTCTATAAACCAAAAATACCTTGCTGCAATTTATTTATATTTACTTTAGTTTGCCTTTTTATTTATCTTCTATACCTATCTCTATTAGATCCCAGTGTTGTTCGAATTCGTGAAGGGATTGACAACCCCTTTTTTGCGTTGAGTGCAAGTATTTGTTAGTTTGTGTGCGGGTGCATAGATTGGAGACTTGCTACAGTCTCCTACTGGATTGATACCTTGGTTCTTAACTAAGGGAAGTACTTATCTCTACTTTGTTGCATCACCCTTTCCTCTTCAAGAAAAAAATCAACGCAAGCTCAAGAAGTAGCACTATATTGGCTTGTACTTTGTCACGCGGGCTAAAGGTCTCTGGCTGCTTGATCACAGTCTTTCCATGAGGGCGGGTTTTGACAAGGGGTGCCTTAGGTTCCCCTGTTGGCCGATCTCGACCTCTAAGGGGTCGTTCAGCTCTTACACCTGTACACTGATATACATACGTCCTCATATCTTCCTTGGGTAATGAATTTTTGACTTTGTTTCTTTAACACATGTACGCTGATATACTTACATCCTCATTTCTTATTTTCAGCGGTATAGCAAAACCAAGCGAGAAACTAAAGTTGAATAAGCCGGTCGAAGACCCTAAAGTCCATGAGCCGGAGAAACAAACACCATCATCTGAAGCCTCAGCTCAGAACCCTGAGGATATTGCTGATTACCCGCCACCATAAATTTATGACTCCCTCGTGGATCCTATGAGTGTTGACCCATCAGGTGCTAAGCTGCCAAGCCTACTAAGCAAGATGCTGAGGATGTTTTGATTACTGGCACTGGCTATGTAGAACCGGGGAACCCTACCATTCTGGCCAAACACTCTGCCAAGGAAGAATTAGTTGAAAGGAGCAAAGCCAGATTTGATATTGCCAACTACTCACACTTGGGCGTCAATGAATTATTCTCTGGCTATCATAGTCAAATACATGCTGGTCGTGATCTCGAGGTGGACATAATCAAGAAGATGTGTCAGAAATATGAGGTATGAACATCTGCTTCCTCCATTTGTACACTCATCCAGCCCAAGTCTTAGCCATAGGAAAAGATTTATTGAGTATGGTGAAGACTTTAATCAGTATGTCATAGCAAATTTCGAGCTATAGCCCCATGAACCGGCTTTTCTTGATAAAGATGATTCGGATCATTTCTATTATCTTTAAAAATAAAACTTCACCTCATAGCCCTCCCAGGCCGGTTTATCTGAAAAATATGAGCCGGATCTCTCTGCAATTTAGGGTGAAAAGAACTTTCTCACCCATTAGCCCCAAAGTGCCAAGTGATTTGCTTGCAAAGGGCTTGGGACTAGTATGTATATTGTTTCCTGACAAATTTGTTTATGATTGTTTAACTCTTATTTGCAGGAGGCCTCAACTCTGGCTGAATCCCAGCTGGTCGATTTAACGACCAGGCTTGAGCATCAAGAAGCTGAGACCTGCAAAGCTGATTCCAATTTTAAGTTTAGCTTGAATGAAAATGAAAAGCTCAAAGCCGGATTTGCTACAGAGAGATCCACCTGGGATGAGGAGAAAACCGCCTTAATACAAAGAGCAGAGACTACCGAATCTTCTTTGAAAGAGGCCACTACAGAATTGACCGGCTTAAAACGCTATATTTCTTAGATAACCGCTCCTATCTTTGGTAAGTAATTCAGGATGCTTTAAACCAATTCCTATATTTAACTTTTAACCCGCCTAGCGACTTATCTGCGCGCTTATCAAACAGGCCCTAGGAGTGCCAACCTTGGCCAAGACATGTTGGTGAAGCTGAAGGCGGTCTATACTTCGGTAGAGCAGCTGTACACAGGCACTCAGCGAACCATAGCGGCCATCTCGCATAGCAAACAACCACCTTCACTTATCAGGGAGGTATTAGACAAGCTATATGTCATGCCCCAAAGGATTAAAGAGATAAAGCGATCATCCGTTAGAGTTGGTGCTATTACTGCATTGATCTGGGCTAAAGCATGGCAGGTAGAGCTAGACTCGGCGGAGATCGCTACTAGCTGTCCGAGTCTCAAAGAAGACGGGTCTCCCTTCGAGGAAAAAGATTTTGCCAATTGTGTGAAGGAAATGCGTCCCCTGGAAAGCAAGCTAGTCGATGAAACTGATCTATCCAGATATCAGGCGGATTACACGATGGAAAATGCAAAAGTGAGAGTGTCGGCTTATGAAATTGTTGATGTCATCCCTCTAACGCGTAAGCACACCTTTGCTCCTGATGTTGATCCGTCCACACTTATAGATGATGAGGATGTGTTTCAAGCCTTAACGGGCATCGACTGGACATCATCTGACTTCCAAACGATGGATTAAGAAGAAGAACCAATGCAGGGTAACCCGGAGTCTTCAACTCGTCAGGACCAAAACAACTGATCTGAGGGGCGGCTCTCAGACCTTGGCATAGAGCTTCTTCATGAAAAACTCTGAAATTTTGGCCTTGGGAAGACTTGTAATAGGCTAGTTTGAAACAATGATCTCACATGCCATCATGCATGTTTATCTTATGAATACTTTAAACCACCGACCTGACGTGGAAGATCCGCGTTTGCACTTATAATATTATCAATCATGTGGATCTTATCAAATATTATCATATTCCCTGCACACAATTAAATAACAGGTGCCCTAGCGGCTTAAGCCAGGGCGGGTCACAAATATCTTTGAACAACCCTAATAAAATAGTCTTTGATAAAGAGACTAAAGGCTATCTAAGCCGGAAATATGCTAGCGACTTAAAGTCGAAAACCAGGGCGGTTTACCAAAACCTTGAATGTTTATATCAGTATGTAAAAACATACCTGTAGATCATAATAGCTCCTTCTGACAATGAGAAGTCATAAACATGGCATATCATAATGTTGGTTGCTCGATGCAAATTTCTTGGCGGCTTACAAGCTACTATCAGGGCGGGTTGTTAACCCAATATGCTCAATTATGAGTCATATAATTAAGGCTACATGGCCTGAATTGTGAAAACCATATGTTAACATGGAAGAAGGATATGAATCCAAAATTTTCATAAGAAATTCAGAAAACCAAGGCTTTCATAGGCCGCCAAGCCTAAAATTTCAAGTGCTTTCATGGGATGCACAACCACCGAGTTAATTCCTGCACATCTGTAAGCCAGTCCTCACATGACAAACCGCCCTTTTAAATTTAACAAGTTCATGGTATTATTTGAAAGATTGACTGTCAAGAGTACGGTGGGTCATTCCAGGAGTACCTAGGCGGAGTAACAACGACATACATGCCAGATAACCCAGAATTTGGTGTTTACACCTGGCATGGAAGCCGATCAAGAGGGTAAGCATAGCTATGCTCATTGAGAAGGAAGCCTCAAAGTGACCTGCGAGAAGGCATGTAACCGTGATCAAGAGGGTAAGCATAGCTATGCTCATCGAGTAGGAAGCTCCCAAGTGACCCACAAGAAGGCATGTAAGCCTGATCAAGACGGTAAGCATAGCTATGTACATTGAACAGGAAGCCCCCAAGTGACCAATAAGACGGCTTGTAAGCCGGATCAAGAGGGTGAGCATAGCTATGTTCATTGAACAGGAAGCCCCCAAGTGACCAATAAGACGGCATGTTAGCCGGATCAAGAGGGTGAGTATAGCTATGTTCATTGAACAGGAAGCCCCCAAGTGACCATATGAACAGACAATAAAGGCTCAAATATTTGGAAATGAAATGACAGAAGCCCTGGATTATCAGGGATGCCAGCTTTAATTACTATAATGATCATAATATATACACTGAAGAAAGTATGTACAACACAAGAGCCGGTAACTCAGGTGTAATAGGGCCGAAGATGAGCAATATTCCACGGTCGGCGGGTCTCCTCCTCTGATGTGCTTGAATCCTTGTGTTCTCAAATATCAATGAGGTAGTACGACCCGTTGTTCAGGTTTTTGCTAACCACAAAAGTCCCTTCGCAAGGTGGGGATAACTTATGCATATCTGTTTGATCCTAGATTAGCCGAAGCACCAAGTCGCCTTCTTGAAAGGTTCGGGTTTTAACCCGCGGCTATGGTAGCGATGCAGATCTTGTTGGTATATCGCCGAATGAGCCGCCGCAAGGTCATACTCCTGATCCAACATATAAAGAGCACCCTGACGTGCTTTTTCATTTATAGCTTCAACATAAGCCGCCACCCGGGGCGAGTCATGATGGATATTGCTTGGAAGAACCGCCTCTGCCCCATAGACCATGAAGAAGGGCGTGTAACCTATTGCTCTGTTGGGGGTAGTGCTGATACTCCAAAGCACTGAGGGTAACTCCTCAACCCAACAACCCGGTGTCCTTTGCAAAGGGACCACAAGCCGGGGTTTTATCCCTCTCAAGATTTCTTGATTGGCTCTTTCAGCTTGACCATTGGATTGGGGGTGAACTATCGATGAGACGTCAAGACGAATATGCTCTCGTTGACAGAACTACTTCATAGAACCTTTGGATAGATTAGTGCAATTATCAGTTATGATGCTATGAGGGTAACAAAAATGGAAGATTACTTTTTTCATGAATTGAACCGCCGTTGTTGCATCACACTTACTGACAGGCTCTGCTTCAACCCACTTAGTAAATTTATCAACTGCCACCAAGAGGTGGGTCTTCTTATCCTTAGACCTCTTGAAAGGTCCAACCATATCAAACCCCCAGACGACAAACGGCCAAGTAATTGGAATCATCCTCAACCTTGAGCGGGCACATGAGCCCGTCGAGAAAATTTCTGACAGCCATTACACTCACTAACCATATCCTCTACATCAGCATGAGCCATCAACTAGTAAAATTTATGACGGAAAGCTTTAGAAACAAGAGATTTAGAACTGGCATGATGGCCACAATCACCTTCTTGTATCTCCCTTAGAATATCATGGCCCTCTTCAAGAGAAACACAGCACTGGAACATGCATGTGACACTGCATAGGTGTAACTCGCCATTGACAATGGTCATAGACTTAGACCACCGGGTTATTTGCCTAGCCAAAGTTTCATCCTCAGATAACCCTTCCCAGGTCATATAAGCCAAATAGGGAACTTTCCAATCAGGGATGGCGTGGAGAGCCACCACCAACTGTGCCTCCGGGTCAGGAACGGCATGATCCTCTTCGGAAGGCAACTTAACTGAAGGATTATGCAATACGTCAAGAAAAACATTAGGGGGCACCGGCTTACGCTGAGACCCTAGCCAGCTTAAAGCGTCAGCTGCCTCGTTCTTCCTGCGGTCAAGATGCTCCACTTGGTAACCCTTGAAGTGACCAGCAATATTATCAACCGCCCGGCGATAAGCCGCCCAACGAAACATTAACCTTAAAACATAGCAAAACTTGTCACCTCATGGGGAAGTTAAAATAACTCCAGCCTCCGAGCCCTCCAGCAACCTAGACCATCAAAGGGGATTGTCCAGTAAGTATTGTCCGGCTTGTCCTCAGGCATCTGCAACTCTATCCAGTCATTGATGAAATCCACAAGAGCTTGAGACTTGATAGATGTCCTTGGCATATACTTCAAACCATGGGGTCCAAGCTCAATGGCCCACTTGTCCACTCGGCCTGTGGCTTCTCTGTTTTGAATAATATTGCCTAAAGGAGTAGAGCTGACCATAGTAATAGGATGACTAAGAAAATAATGCTTCAATTTGCGATTGGCCATGAACACCCCATATACACTACTAGGAAAAGGGCTATAGATGGAAATGACACTAATGGCGCACCAGACATGTGGTGCGCCATTAGTAGACTAAGAAAATAATGCTTCAATTTGCGAGTGGCCATGAACACCCCATATACACTACTAGGAAAAGGGCTATAGATGGAAATGACACTAATGGCGCACCAGACATGTGGTGCGCCATTAGTATATACTAATGGCGCACCACCTTCTGATGCGCCATTAGTGTTGAAACTACTAATGGCGCACCCTGCCCACGGTGCGCCATTAGTACCAATTTTTTTTTGAACTAGTGCGCCTGTCCAAACATACTAATGGCGCATCCCCTGGTGGTGCGCCATTACTAGTTGTAACTAGTAATGGCGCACCAGCCAGAAGGTGCGCCACTAATGTTATTTTTTTTATTATTGTTTTTATTCCTTTTTTTTGCAAAAGTACTAATGGCGCACCACCAGGGGGTGCGCCATTAGTAACCTGGATTACTAATGGCGCATTTTTTGCTGGTGCGCCATTAGTAAGTGGGCAGCAACAAGATATTTTGGACAGCCTCTCCTCCCACACTCACTTTCTCCCCACTTCATTCTCTCCACCGCCTCCTCCTTGTCTCGGGTGCCTCCTCTTTTTCACCTCATTTCCACCATAGATTCATTCAAATTAAGTGGTTAAGTTACCTTGTTTTGCTAGGTAAGTAAGGGGGGAAGCTATATTTATGTTGTTCTCCCTACAACAATGTGCACATGCACTTTTTATGGCCTAGCTAGATCTATGTATGTTCGTGGTTTTGCATATGTTTGTGGTGTTGCATATGTGTTTGTGTTTGGAGGTGTACCGGTATTTGAAATGCGATAGTTGCCAATATTTTGCCGGAATGTTGATTCATTTCCGTTTCGGCGAGAATTTTGGCATTAAGCATTCTTTTTGGTCCTATTTTTAGGGAAAGTCATGCCAAATTTTTTCTTGGTTCTAAAATATCGTTTTGCTCTACCCCGCAGGCGACCATGGTCCGCACGATGACCGAAGGCATCGTGAATAGGTTTTTGAGGTCCGCGAAGGCCGAGATGCTTCAAAAGAACGAGACGGAGATAAGATGTCCGTGTCGAAGATGCAAGCTGAATAGCCTTATTGCGGACCCGGATTCCGGGCAGGTGCGGGACCACCTGCTCTTGCGTGGTTTCATGGATGGCTATCGGTGGCAAGGTGATGAAGATGACTACGAAGTCGTCCATGGGGGCCGGGCAAGAAATGAGGAAGGGCAGCAAGACAACCACCGCGGCTCGGGGGGGCGAGAAGACGAAGAATCCCCAGGAGATGATCACGACGGTGATGCTGTACACAGTCATCATGTAGAAGATGCAGGACATGATGATGATGCCGGCGGAGCAGACGACGCTGGACCATCGATGGGCTGGGTGCAGGACCCTCATATTCAAGAGCTGCTTCTCAAGCAGACGGATAACGCAAGAGCTGCCGCCCGAGAGAAAGCCAAGATGGATCAACTTGAGTTAGACGCGGTTACTCCATTGTATGAAGGATGCAGGCCCGAGGATACCCGCCTGAAAGTAACGCTCATGGCTCTGGAGATGAAGGTAAAACACAAAATGACCGACGCATGCTTCGACGAGAACATGTCATTCTGGCACGAACGTCTTCCCAAGGGGAACAAGTGCCCGACCAGTTTGGAGGAGGCGAAGAAAATCGTGTGTCCTCTGGATTTACCGCACGTGAAATACCATGTGTGCATGAACAATTGCATCATTTATCGGGACGAGCACGCGGAGTCTACCATATGTCCGGTGTGCGGTGTCACTCGATACAAGAAGAGGAAGAAAGCTCCTCGAAAAGTGGTGTGGTACTTTCCGATCACTCCTCGTCTGCAGCGGTATTTCGCGGATCCTAAGGTAGCAAAGCTCCTGCGTTGGCACGCGGATAGGGAGGAGAAGAAGCGAGAAGATGACGCAAATGATCCGGAGATAGATAAAAAAGACAAGATGCTGAGTCACCCTAAGGATGCGAGCCAGTGGCAAGCGTTGAACTTCGAATACCCAGAATTTGGGAACGATCCAAGGAACATCGTGCTGGGCGCGAGCACCGATGGAGTCAATCCGTTTGGCAGCCAGAGAAGCACACATAGCACCTGGCCTGTGTTTGTGTGGATGTACAACCTTCCCCCCTGGTTGTGCATGAAGAGGAAGTACATTCACATGAGTATGCTAATTGAAGGGCCGAAACAACCAGGGAACGACATCAATCTGTATCTGGGGCTGCTGAAAGAGGAGCTTGACACGCTGTGGAAAACGCCAGCCAATACGTGGGACGCCGCAGAGAAAGAATATTTCCCTATGAGAGCCGCACTGCTCACGACGGTGCACGACTATCTCGGTTACGGATATCTTGCGGGGCAGGTAGTCCACGGATTTTCTGGATGCGTAAGGTGCATGGATGACACAACGTATCGCCAGCTAGATAGAGATCCCGGGTCTTCGAAAACCGTGTTCATGGGACATCGAAGGTGGCTTCGCGACGATGACCCGTGGAGGAAACGCAAGGATCTGTTCGATGGTGAAACCGAACCCCGAAAACGCCCGTGTACGAGGAGCGGCGAGGAAATAGACAAGCTGTTGAAAAATTGGAAAGACTGCCCACTGCCGGGAAAGAAGCAAAAGGCGCCAGAGCCGGGAAAGAAGCGAAAGGCGCCAGAGCCGCTGCTGAAGGTATGGAAAACGAGGTCTGTTTTCTGGGACTTGCCGTACTGGAAGATCCACCGTGTGCCTCACAGCCTTGATGTCATGCATATCACGAAGAACGTGTGCGAGAGTCTGCTTGGTACCCTGCTCAACATGCCAGAGAGGACCAAAGATGGGCCGAAAGCAAGGGCAGACTTGAAATCAATGGGCATCAGGCAGGAGCTTCACGCTATATATGATGATGATGATGATGATGATGATGATGATGATGATGATGAGGCGAAGCAGGACACAGAAAGTCGTCGCAAAGGCAAAAAGGCCAAGAAGACCGGAAATGACTACCCTCCCGCGTGCTTCACTCTAAGTCAGGAGGAGATCGAGCAGTTTTTCACCTGCCTCCTAGGAGTAAAACTTCCTTACGGTTACGCGGGGAAGATAAGCAGATACCTAGACCCAGCGAAGCAGAAGTTCAGCGGGATGAAGTCTCACGACTGTCACGTGCTGATGACGCAGATACTTCCAGTTGCAATCCGTGGGATCATGGACGCGCACGTCCGTGAAACGCTATTTGGCCTATGCAACTTCTTCGACGTCATCTCTCGGAAGTCGATTGGCGTGAGGCAACTCAGAAGGCTACAGGAAGAGATCGTGGTGATACTATGCGAGCTTGAGATGTACTTCCCGCCCGCATTCTTCGACGTTATGGTGCATCTGCTGGTCCATATAGTGGAGGATATCATCCAACTCGGGCCGACGTTCCTGCACAGCATGATGCCGTTCGAAAGGATGAATGGTGTCATCAAAGGATACGTTCGCAACATGTCACGTCCAGAAGGAAGCATAGCCAGGGGCTTTCTGACCGAAGAGTGCATCTCCTACTGCACGAATTATCTAGGCATCGAGAACCCCGTTGGTCTGCCCGTCAACAGGCACCTCGGCAGGCTCGCTGGATGGGGTCACCGTGAGGGTCGCCGCGAAATGCATGTCGACTTCGAGGGTCGACTCGCCGACTTTGAAAGAGCAAACCTAGTCGCGCTACAACACATAGACGTGGTCGATCCTTGGGTGGTAGAGCACAAAACCTTTATTAAGAAGACGTACAATGACCGAGGCCAACAGAGGACGGACGGAGATACACTCAAAGAGCACAACTCATGTTTCACGCGTTGGTTCAAGCAGAAGCTTCTGTCGTACCCTTTACATGAGGATTCTTCCGCGGAAGAACAACTCATATTCGCCTTGTCACAGGGCGCCGAGCACAACCTGATGACCTATGAGGCGTACGATATCAACGGCTACACATTCTACACCGAGGCCAAGGACATGAAGAGCGATGGTTATCAGAACTCCGGGGTAACGATGGAATCCTACACCGGTAACGACAAGGACAGATACTACGGAAGGATCGAGGAGATCTGGGAGCTGAGCTACGCTGGAGAGAAGGTCCCGATGTTCCGTGTCAGATGGGCCAAGAACGTCATAAAAGAAGACCGGTATTTCACCACCATGGTTATACCCGAAGCCAAATCCAAGACCGCGGGCGCAAACGTCACCGCGAAAAATGAGCCATGGGTACTGGCTTCCCAAGTGGACCAATGCTTCTTCATTACCGACCCGCCAAAGCCCAGTCGTGTTGTCGTGAGGAGAGGCAAAAGGAAGATCATCGGAATGGATGGAGTAGCCAATGAGCAAGACTTCGACAAGTACGGCGACCCGAGGATCGAACATGACGACGATGATGAAGTAGCAGCATACACCACAAGAAGAAGCAGGACCACCCTACCTAAAGGACGTCCGTTCCACAGAAGAACTCCATTTGCGAAAAAGAAGGGCAAGAAGATTGTGAACAGATAGCTAGCTAAGATCGATTGTATTTAAATCGTAGCCTTCATTTCTCGATTGTATTTCATGGGTACTTTTTGAACTATCATGAATATTTTTAAATTTCATGGACACTCGATCTCGATCCCCCTCCATCTCGATCGCTATCCCACCTCGCCAGATCCGGTCCCCCTCGCCGCCGAGCACCCCCCCAGTCCACCGGCCGCCGCCGCCGACCCCCCGCACCCTCGATTCCCCTACTCAACCGCCGCCGCCGACCCCCCGCACCCCGCGCACCGTCTTATAAAAAAATAAGTATCAAACAGCTTTTTAAATGCTACTGTCTTATAAAAAATATTACTGTTATTATTTAAACAAGTTTGAACATATTTAAACACAAATAAGTATCAAACAGCTTTTTAAATGCTAAAAAAAATTTGTGGAGCCTGGGAGTCGAACCCAGGACCTCCTGGTGTGAGAACTGGCTGCTGACCAGTCGAGCTAGTAGAGGGGACTTGATGTGGATCAGTTCTGGTGGTACATAACATGTTGGCTCGAGTTGAAATAAAAAAAATACTAATGGCGCACCAAGGTGAGGTGCGCCATTAGTATGGACATGCTAATGGCGCACCACGGTGAGGTGCGCCATTAGTATTGTGCCCGATCCCCCCTTCCCTCTCCCCCTTCGCCCGATCCCCCCTTCCCTCTCCCCCTCGCCAGTTCCCTCTCCCTCTCGATCCACCGCCGCCGCCGCCGCTGCCCTGACCCACTGCTCGCCCTCGCCCTCGCCCTCTCCCTCCCTCGCCCTCCCTCTCCCTCGCCCTCTCCCTCGCCCTAGATCCCCTTCCCCTCTCCTCTCTCGACGCCGCTGCCCCGCCGCCTCGACGCTGCCCCGCCGCCCCGACGCCGCCTCGACGCCGCCCCCCGCCCCGACGCCGCCCCGACGCCGCCTCGACTCCGCCCCGACGCCGCTGCCCCGCCACCTCGACGCTGCCCCGCCGCCTACAGTAAGAAGACTCTCACAGAGCAGGGAGGTTGCCCAGAGAAGTTGCCTACGAACAAAGGCATTTGGCTGCCGGGTCGGTCAGCCAACCTCGTCTCCACCGTCACCGGCGACAGCTTAGCCCAACTACAGACGTGGTACGCTCTTCCTCCTCTTCTGTTCTTCCCCTTTTCTCTGGGCACATGGTCATTGAGTAAAATCTGAGTAGATTAGGCCATAAATTGGATTACGAGCACAGTTTAGTCAAGAAAATGCTTCGGGGCCAATGTTCATTCAACTCTTCAGATAAACAGGGCATGTATTCAGTTTTTTTCTCATAAGGAGAGCAGATTTTCATCACTTGCACTTACACAGAGTTAATGTAAACGTTTTGCACAATAACGTAGCATGTATCTTCAGTTTTTGCACTTAAAAAGCCAATCTTCAGTTTGTCCACTTCAAAATATTATAAACTCTGTTTCTGCACTGAATATGATCAAATGTTTAGTTTCTTCAATTAAAAGAACGTAACGTTCGGACTTAAATATGGGCATATATTTAGTTTTTGCACTGTATAGGAATATATGTTCATTTTCTTCTAGTTTTGACAGAGTGCAAGGGTTTAGTTTTTGCACTATGTTTGATGGGTTCTTCCACCTGTAGAGAAGATTTTCACACGTGTAAAAGTTTTTTTTTCAAATATATTTTCAGTTAAAACAGAGTGAAGGTTCAGTTATTTAAGAGAAGAAGCCACGTGGAAGGTGATTCTTGGTTATGTTTTTTTTAAAAGCAATCCTTGGTTATGTTAGTGCCACTATATAGTACTTTACTATGAACACCCATCTTGGATGACCAATAGAAATTGCAGCCACATGTGCACCGATCTAATTTGAAACATCAATGAAAATTGAAAAAATTTTACTCTCATAGCACTACTTCTATTTGCATTTCCCAAACATATGGTTCTGTCCATCCTCATTTCCTGTCTTCCCTAATAACCATCATTAAGTTATAGGTTTGCTATGTGCCTGTGCTATTCCCTGTCAGTAATTGATTTCAGAAACTTGCAAGCTTTGATAATGTAAGAGTTACTTACTTGCTAATTAGCCAGGAAATAATTACGGAACCAACCATGATAAATTATGGAACAGAACCAACCATGATAAATAAAAGGTGATGTTGTCTATGCATTACCAAAAATGTATCTTTGTGAACAAATAAATTGGTACCAACAGCAATGCCATCTTACTGTAGAATTAGAATACATGGACATGATCAGCTCAGCTCCCTAACTGCCATTCATCACATCAATTTCCCCTTATGTAACTCCAGTCAAAATTTTATGTTGGTCTACCTAGTAGATGCCCATGGTTTGATTTTATGTTTGTTCCTATCAATACAAATGCTGAGCTATGTTCCATTTTTACTGTTCTTTGTGATAGTTTTTGCAACTTTACTTCCCATCTTAAGGCAAGCCCCATTTTTACTGTTCTTTGTTAGCAGAGCTGCTTGTTTCTAAGAACTTTGATACTATTTGGATCAAAGTTAAATGAGCACATAGATGACAAAAAAAAGTTCAGATTGTAAAATGTTCATTTTGCTGCTAGTGCCCATTTTGAGTAATTGCTTAGAGGGATGATCCTGTGTGAGCTGGTGGAGTGATTTGTTTTCTACATAAAGCTCTTTAGTCAGGCTGGTTTTCGTGAAATACACATGAAGCTTCACCAGCTCCTGTGGGTGTGGGATCCATGTGACATGTGACATTGCATCCATGTCCACCTGGGATAATGATTTTGCAGGTACCCCGAGAGGCCCTTGAGTTTGCCGGAATGTCGATTAACTTCCGTTCCGGCAAATTCGGGTACTCCATATGTCCTATTTTCAGTAAAGGTCATGCTGAAATTTTCCGTGAATTTTAGCATGACTTTGCTAAAAATAGGACATATGGGGTACTTGTGACTAATGCATGGGCCGGGGTATCTTAGTAGTTAATTAAGTAGGATCAAGTGCCCCGGCGTACTTGTGACTAATGCATGGCTTTTAGGGTGCCTCGGTGTCGATAAAAACCGAAATGATGAAAGGTTAGGCTTTTAGGGTGCCTTGGCGTCGAAAAACCCTCAATGATAAAAGCTTAGATTTTAGGATGCCTCGGTGTCGACAAACCCTAAATGATGAGACCATGATCTTGTTCCTTGACAATAACCAACTTTTTGACCAAACTTTGTTTCTATTTAGAGAGAAACATGGCCCACAACGATGAGGCCGGGGGTTCGGGCGGCAAGGCATTCTGGGAGCTGTCCCAGGAGATGGAGGAACAACCTCACTTGTATGAGGCCGCCGCCTTCCCCACCGATCCTGAGACCACGGATGGTGCCGCCGAGGATGACCACACTGATGCCACCACTGATGGTGCCGCCGAGGATGCCACCACTGATGATGGCGGCGCACGCACAGATGGCAGCCAACCGAAGAGGCAACGGAAGGACCGGCGCCCGATCGTGCTCCGCACCCTCAAGGAGGAAGTTACTGAAGTGGACTCCAACGGGAATCCAACGGCGCCCGAACGAATAGTCAAGGGGTACTCGCTTCAGCTCGGGTGCATTGTCCGGAGCACCGTCTCGATCAACACCGAGAACCTGAGGCATCCTGACCGAGGGAATTTGCGCAACCTCCTCTTCACGAAGCTGCACGAACGATACAAGTTCCCCGCTGAATTTGAAAACACAAGCCTCAAAGGGAATAAAGTGAACAATGCTGCCCTCACGAAGATGAGCAAGGCCCTGTCTACTTGGAAAAGCAATGTGAAGAGAATGATCGAGAAAGGTGAGAGTTATCAGAAGATCAAGGAGAAAAATCCTTCGATCACCGAAGATGACTACAACGACTTCAAGATCAATTGCTCGAGCACCGCAAGCTCCCAATCAAGTGAGTGGGGGAAACAAATGCGGGAGCTGAACATAGGGGAACACACACTCGGTCCCGGCGGTTACAGAGTGGCGGAGCCTATATGGGACAAGGAGGAGGCGGACCGTGCCGAGCAAGGCCTACCGCCCCTCTTCGATAAATACGGTGACAAGCAGACCAGGAACTTTGTCAGGGCCCGGTACAAGAAGGACCCGAAAACAAAGGAGCTTACCACGGATCCGAAGACCAGGCAGCTTGAGCTTGTTCTGGTAAGGAATACACCCCCGCGTAATTAGCTCCATATGGTTGCATTCTAATTAATGAAGCCAAATTTCTAAATGGTTCACATTCCTTCCGCAGGCGACTGAAAGCAGTAGCGCGGGGTCGACTAAGAGCAACCCTTGGGACACCACTCTAAATAGGGGGTTGAATGTAATGAAGAACAAGGATAAGCTCAGTAAGCCGACGTCAGCTGGTCGTGTGGCCGGCAAAGGCTTGTCGACAAAATGGGGGTCATACTATACCGCTGGTGTGCGGAAGGAGAAAAAGACCAGCTCGGAAAGCCAGGCGCGAGAGGTTCAAGAACTCAAGGCACAGGTGGCGCGGATTCCGGAGATTGTCCAAGAGCAAGTGGAACAACGACTCGGAGCGACGATCACCGCCCTTGTGCCTACCTTGATCTCGGGGTTGAGTGCGTGGATTGCGGGCGGCCAACAGGGGCCGCCCCCGATTCCTAGCTTCACGGCCAGCAACTCGCATAATGCGATGGCGGGGCCATTGGTGCCTCCGGCGGAGGCGGCATTGGTGTCTCCGACGCCGGCACGGGAGCTTAATGCACCCGGGTGTACGCCGGCCGGCACCTCTTCAGCAAGCGGCCCCTCCGTCAACTGCACGCCCGCCGTTGGCGGTGCGTCGACATTAGCCGAGCTCGACGCCATCATCACGGTAACTAATTAAGCCTCTCTCGGCCGAGGACTTCATCTCCTTGCCTTTGACTGGGCATCCCTGACGCCCTACATGTTTTCGCAGGGCGCCGCCGACGTTCCGTGCACTCTCCTCCACTTCGTGAACAACGAGTTGGTCGATGTCGCCAAGGGCAAAATCGTTCAACCGGGCAACCCCTTGTTCCACGGTACCCAGATGCCACCCAACTTGTTTAGGGTTCAACTGGTTCGGGTGCTGCCAGGCTGCGACGACTTGTTACCTCCGATTCGACCCGTCGGGGCCGACGATGAAGACGTGATGACCCTCAGCGCCTGCCTGAGCTGGCCCCTGCTTTGGCCGAAGAGCCAGATTCGTTTGGGGGCGGGGGACACCACCCCAAAGACAACACCGCCAGTCGTGCCGGCGCCAAGTCGGCCCCATGGCAAGACCGCCGTAACGGTGCCGGACATCCCTATGCCACTGGATCCAAACATGCATATGGCACAGGATCAGAACGACGACGACGACGACGATGATACATTTGGCAACGTCGATCAGTACTTTGCCGAGCATGGGTACGATGGCGACTTCATGGGGCCTCCTTCTCAAGAACCAAACCCAACAAAAGACGTGTGCGATCTAGCTCGTACCGCGGAGAAGCCAAGTTGCAACAGGCGCCGTCTGGCGTTCAGCTCTCAGGAGACGCCTCCAGCTGCCGACTTCACCGAGCCTCAGATAGGCGAGGTGCGAAATATTATCAGCCCCAACACACTCAAGAAGGCGGTCTGTGAGCAGAACTCGGTCCCATTACAGGAGAAGAAGAAGGCACGCAAAAGAAAGACTAAGAAGGGTGCGAGCCAGCCGGCACCGAGTACGATCCGTGCTCAGGACGGGCCACCTTCACCGCAGGATATCTCGAGGAGGGTGCATGTGGCGGGTAGGGCGATGCTACCGACAAATATGCTCAATGCTGCAACCGGTGCTATGCGGAGTCTGCATGACAGTGTTCTTTCTTTGGAGAAGCGGCGTCTCAGGGAGAAGGATGTGGCATACCCGGTTTTCGCGGCCAAGGTGCCAGAGGGCAAGGGCTTTGTGGATAACTCCATCGGGCGTACGATCGTCCTGCGTTTTGATGACATCCACGCTATGTTGAACCTTCATCCGCTGCACTACACCTTCGTTCGGCTATTTTCGCTGAGTATGGAGATGCGGATCATTCGCGACAAGACCCCGGACATCGTGATAGTCGACCCCTTCTACATGCGTGCCAAGATCTTGGGCAGCGCTGGGGACCGGCAAGTCGCGAGTTCTTACCTCGAAGGCGTCATTCTGGCAAACCAAGATAAGGATAACTTCCTCGTGCCTTACTTTCCCGAGTAAGTCCTCCCCTCAACCGGCCCGTAACATATGAATTCTTACATTTCGATCGTTTTTCTTTTAACATTCCGTGTTTTCTGCAGTGACACACGTTGCACGCTCATCCTCCTAAGCCCCAAATATTCCATGGCCACGTATTTCGACCCGGACCGTCAGTCGAACGTAGACTACACAAATGTCAAGAAGGTTCTTGATGATGTTCTCCCCGGCTACGCCAAATCTGGAGGCACCTTCACCAGGCCTATTCGTAAGTACGGCAAGCACGTGTTCTCCCACAATACGACGTTCTGCTGCGTCAAGCAGCCGCCTGGCGGTCAGAAGGGTGCCTACTACGCCATCCATCACATGCGGGCGATCGTACGGGACCATCATCAACTTCTGCTACCGAGTAAACTCAAAGATTGGGCCGCGAGCGTGTCGGCAATCCAGGACGCGGACCTCCGACAAGAATTCTTTCGCATCCAGTCGGAGTTTGCGGAAATCATCCATCAAGATGTCCTTCGTACCTCGGGGCAGTTCTACCTCAGAAATCAACCGTCCAACAGTGACATCGACACAATGCTACAAATGCAGGCTGACAACGACCGTTATTTCATGACTCCCACGATAGACGGCGGCTTCATCCACGCTCCGGTCCCTTGAGTCGAGTCGAAAGCAGTGATGCTGTGTCTAGTTCTGAAACATCGATTGGCTCATGTTGTAATTAAACTTTAATGAACTTGTAGTATGTCTCTTTGGTTTCGAGAGTCGTTCAACTTAGATGTAATCGATGCTATTAATGTCTTGCTTTTCTCTTCCGATCGTTCTGTTGCATAATTATATATTGCTTATGTATTGTCTGTGAATTGGTACTAACGTTTCGTTTGGCTAGTGCATAGCGATGCCGACGTATGTCGTGTACAAGGGTAAGGTTCCCGGAGTCTACGATGACTGGGAGGAGTGTCGGAGACAGGTTCACCGATTCAGCGGTAACAGTTACAAAGGGTACACCACTAGGGCCGAGGCCGAATCTAGATACGCCCGCTATCTAGCGGGAGAGGGGAGGGAGCGTTGGAGGAACCGGATGAAGACGAGTTTCATCGTGATGATGCTCATCGTGATGACCGCAGCTCTCTTCTATGTGATGGTAGTTTAGATGATCGATATCGACTTGTAATGTGAAGACAAACTCGCTACTCGCGGTCTCGAGACTTGTAATATAATGTTCTATCTTTGTTCGGTCTTTTAATTCGGAGACTAATATGATGAATTGTATTCGGAGACTAATATGATGAATTGTATTCAAAGACTAATCTTCTATTGTATTCGATGAATCTGTTGTTGATGTGTGCTGTCTATATTTTGTCAAATTATACATTTTGTAACCTGTGCAAAAAACAGAAAATAAAAAATAAAAAAACCTAATATTCATACTAATGGCGCATCACATGACAGTGCGCCATTAGTATGACAGTGCATACTAATGGCGCATCACTGGGTAGTGCGCCATTAGTATGCCGCGGTTACTAATGGCGCATCCAGTGGTGGTGCGCCATTAGTATGCCAAAGCACCTGGGTATACATGGCCCCTGGGAGGCATACTAATGGCGCACCCTGGCCTATACTAATGGCGCACCCGCGGTGCGCCATTAGTATACCAGATACTAATGGCGCACCAGGTGGTGCGCCATTAGTAAAAATTACTAATGGCGTGCTATTAATGGCGCACCACAGATGCGCCATTAATGGCCATATTAGGTGCGCCATTAGTAGGGGTTTTTCTAGTAGTGATACTAGCTTCTACCAATGTGGGTATCTCTTTTTAGACTCGATTAAGACCTCACTGACATAATAAGCCGACCTTTGGACTCGGTACTCCTTACCTGACTCTTTTCTCTCCACTACAACTGCCACTCTGATGGCTCTGCTATTAGGTGCCACATATAAGAGCAAAGGTTCCTTCCCAATGGGAGCTGCAAGAACCTGCGGCTCAGCCAGCTGCTTCTTAAGGGCTTCAAACGCCTCATTAGCAGCATCACTCCAAACAAAATGATATGTTTTCTTCCTCATCTGGTGCAGAGGAATAGCCTTTTCTCCCAAGCGGCTTATAAACCGGCATAAAGCTGCAATACAGCCCGCCAAATGTTGGACATCATTGATGCACACTGGCTTAGCCAATGAGGTGATAGCCTTGATTTTTTCTGGGTTAGCTTCAATGCCTCTCTCTGAAACCAAAAAAACCCAAGAGCTTGCCTGCAGGCACACCAAAAACGCATTTGGCCGGGTTAAGCATCATCTTGTAGACCTGGAGATTCTCAAAGGTCTCTTTCAGATCATCCAACAGAGTCTCCTTCTTTCTAGACTTCACAAAAATATCATCCACGTAGGCATGAACATTATGTCCAATTTGACTGTGAAAACAGTTCTGCACACAATGCTGGTAAGTCGCCTGGGCATTCTTAAGCCCAAAAGGCATAGATACGTAGCAAAAATCTCCAAAAGGTGCGATGAAAGCCGTCTTCTCTTGGTCTTTGATTGCCATCTTGATCTGATGGTATCTAGAATAAGCATCCAGGAAACACAAACACTCACAACCCGCAGTAGCATATATGATCTGATCAATACGGGAAAGAGCAAAGGGATCAGCTGGACAAGCCTTATTAAGATCTGTGTAATCGACACACATGCGCCATCTACCATTTTTCTGAAGTACCAGCAATGGGTTAGCCAACAACTCAGGGTGAAAAACTTCAATGATGAACCGAGCTGCTACATACCGGGCCACCTCTTCCCCAATGGCCTTATGTCTCTCCTCATTAAAACAACGGAGGAATTGCTTGACCGGTTTAAACTTGGGATTGATATGGAGAGTGTGCTCAGCGAGTTCTCTCGGTACACCCGACATGTCTAAAGGCTTCATAGCTAAGATGTCCCGACTCTCATGGATGAACTCGATGAGCACGCGTTCCCATTTCGGATCCATATTGGCGCCGATAGTGAACTGCTGAGATGAGTCGCGAGGGATAAAGTCAACCTGCTTGGTATCATCTGCCGACTTAAACTTCCACAAAGGATCATGCTCTGTGGCTGGCTTCTTTAACGGGGTCATATCAGCATGGTCAACATTTTCTTTATAAAACTTCAGTTCCTCCGTTGCACAGGCAGACTCAGCATAAGCAACATCGCCCTCTTCACATTCCAAGGCTATCTTCATGTCACCCTATACCGTGTTGGTACCCTTGCGGCCCGGCATCTTAAGCTGTAGATACACATAACAAGGCCGCGCTATACCTTTGGCATAAGCTGGCCATCCAAACAGAGCGTGATAGGGGCTTTTGATCTTGACCACTTCAAAGTTCCATGTCTCAGCCCTGTAATCATGCTCATTGCCAAAAGCCACTTCTAAGGCTATCTTGCCCACTGGGTATGCCAACTTACTAGGCACCACACCATGAAAGACTGTAGAGGACGGCTTAAGATCTTTGTCTATCAAATTCATACGTGCAAAAGTGTCATAATAAAGGATTTTGTTGCTACTGCCTCCATCCATAAGCACCTTAGTGAACTTGTAGCCTCCAACCTGAGGGGCTACTGATACGTCCATTTTGCATCATGCTTTTATGTCAATATTTATTGCATTACGGGATGTTATTACACATTATGTCACAATACTTATGCCTTTTTCTCTTATTTTACAAGGTTTACATGAAGAGGGGAATGCCGGCAGCTGGAATTCTGGGCTGGAAAAGGAGCAAATATTAGAGACCTATTCTGCACAACTTCAAAAGTCCTGAAACTCCACGAAAGTCAGTTTTGGAATATATTAAAAATATTGGGCGAAGAAAGCACCAGAGAGGGGCCACCCACCGTCCACGAGGGTGGAGGGCGCGCCCTACCCCCTGGGCGCGCCCCCTGCCTTGTGGGCCACCTGGCAGGCACCCGATGTCCAAATTCTTCTATATGGTGTCTTTTGCCCAAGAAAATCATAAGGAAGCTTTCGGGATGAAGCACCGCTGTCTCGAGGCGGAACCTTGGCGGAACCAATCTAGGGCTCCGACGGAGCTATTCTGCCGAGGAAACATCCCTCCGGGAGGGGGAAATCATCACGATCGTCATCACCATCGATCCTCTCATCAAGAGGGGGTGAATCTCCATCAACATCTTCACCAGCACCATCTCCTCTCAAACCCTAGTTCATCTCTTGTATCCGATATTTGTCTCAAAACCTAAGATTGGTACCTGTGGGTTGCTAGTAGTGTTGATTACTCCATGTAGTTGATGCTAGTTGGTTTATTCGGTGGAAGATCATATGTTCAGATCATTAATGTATATTAGTACCCCCTCTGATTATGAACATGCATATGATTTGTGAGTAGTTACGTTTGTTCCTAAGGACATGGGAGAAGTCTTGTTATAAGTAGTCATGTGAATTTGGTATTCGTTCGATATTTTGATGAGATCTATGTTGTCTCTCCTCTAGTGGTGTTATGTAAACATTGACTACATGACACTTCACCATTGTTTGGGCCTAGGGGAAGGCATTGGGAAGTAATAAGTAGATGATGGGTTGCTAGAGTGATAGAAGCTTAAACCCTAGTTTATGCGTTGTTTCGTAAGGGGTTGATTTGGATCCATATGTTTCATGCTATGGTTAGGTTTACCCTAATTATTCTTTCGTAGTTGCAGATGCTTGCGAGAGGGGTTAATCATAAGTGGGATGCTTGTCCAAGGAAGGGCAGTAACCAAGCACTGGTCCACCCACATATCAAATTATCAAAGTAACGAAGGCGAACCATATGAGCATGATGAAAACTAGCTTGACGATAATTCCCACGTGTCCTTGGGAGCGCTTTGCTTTATATAAGAGTTTGTCCAGGCTTGTCCTTGCTACAAAAAGGATTGGGCCACTTTGTTGCACCTTGTTACTTTTGTTACTTGTTACCCGTATGAACTATCTTATCACAAAACTCTCTGTTACCGATAATTTCAGTGCTTGCAAAGAATGCCTTACTGAAAACCGCTTGTCATTTCCTTCTGATCCTTGTTGGGTTCGACACCCTTACTTATCAAAAGGACTATGATAGATCTCGTATACTTGTGGGTCATCAGCAACCACCAAAGCCAGTTGACCCAGATTTTCAACCCGGGGCGGGTGATCCTCATGGCTCCATACAATTGGCTTCTCTGACCATTGTAAGTATCGAGGTACGGCCGGCTCAACTGCACTTACTTCTCGTTTATGAACCTTCTGATCTCGCTTGCACCGGCTCCATACAATTGGCTGGTCTGACCATCATAAGTATCGAGGTACGGCCGTCTCAACTGCACTTATTGCTCGTTTATGAACCTTCTGATCTCGCTTGCACAGGCTTGTGGTGAAAACGTGATATTGGCTGCTATTAAGCTGCTTTGGATTACTCTTATGCCCTGACTGTTGTAGTTGATTGCCTTGATTGGGCTGCTGGTTAAAAGTGCCCTGATTGCCCTGACCTTGAAATCCAGAACTTGAGCCGCCACCTCCAAAGACGGGCTCGTGCAAGCCGGATCCTGACCCGCCATGCAGGCCATTATTACTATGGTGGTCCTGATGAAAGCCGGAATTCTTATACTCCTTCATGATGAAACAGTCTTTCCACAATTGAGTCGACGGCCTATCTGGATAACTATGCTTTGGGCACGGCTAGTTCAGCATTGCCTCCAAGTTGAACCGTGGCCCTCTAACCCGAGGTTGTGGTTTTCCCTTTCGGCGTTGACCGTTATTCTGTGTATTGGTATTGGCAACAAAATCTGACCCGCCATCAGGTTGCTTGCATTTACCGTTACCACCCTGGCCATGCCCTGTCACATTTGGTTGTTTCCCTTTCCCATTGTCGTTCTTCTTCCCCTTGTTGGACTTATCCTCATCGGACCCCGGATCTTTAGTATTGTCAGAGTCGGCGTATTTCATGAGATCCGCCATGAGCTCTCCCATGTCATTGAAGTGACGTTTAAGCCGCGCTAACTTTTGTTTGAGAGGGGTGAAATGACAATTTTTCTACGGAATCAGAACAGCAGAACCAGCGTTGATGCTATCCGATGAGTGTATAATAGTGGACACCGGACAGACCCAATGGTGTGCCGATTCATGCTCGCGCTGGACACAAGCATCCAAATCGATGATCGACAGAGGCTGTTTGCAAGTGTCTTTGAAATTCTGAATGAAACGTGCCTTTAACTCCTCCCACGAATTGATAGAGTTAGGGGTAATCCCTTCAACCATGTTTAAGCCGGCCCATCGAGCATCATGGTGAAATATTTGGCGCACACAGCATCGTTAACATCTAACATCTCCATAGCCAGCTCATAGCTCTCAATCCAAGCCTCAAGAGCCTGATCAGCTGTGTAATTGGGCACCTTGCGAGGACCCTTGAAGTCCTTCAGCAACCGCTCATTGCGAAGAGCCGGTAACAAGCATGGCACACCTACTATCCTGGAAGCCATCCCAGCTTCTACAGACATCAAAGGGTTACGCTGAAGCTGTTGATGAGCCACCAACTGAGCCGCCAGCTCTGCCTCTTGACGTCCCCTGGCCTGATCCATCAGAACCTGAGCGTGGCAGGTCATGCCCATGGGGTGGGTTACGGTGCTGCTTGCTACTGGAAACCGCCGGTGATTCAATGCACCAACTATAACTTTGGCTAGGGCATGGAGTTGAATGAATCCGCTCGCGGCTATATGAGTAAGCCGCCTGCTAAGAAACCGCCATGTGAAGAAGTTCCACAGCGTTCCAGGCCTCTATCGCAAGAGGAGACTCGCCTTCAATGGAAGAGCCGCCAGCCATGAAGCCACAGCAATCATGTTATCCAACGGGTTAGAGTAGTGACCCAGAGGTGTTGATACTCGCTGAGGCGGGGTTAAATCTGCATGGGGCGGGTTTGTTGCGCGGGGCAGAGCCGCCGCCCCAGTCACAGGCGCCTTAGCAGTCCGGGTTACATCGGGCAGGTTACTTGGCCATGCGCCGGATGTAATGAAGAGATTCCTCCCCTCAAACTATGGAGGCAAACAGCTCTGGTTCCTCCTCCATAGGACAACATTTGATGCATTCTGGTCCAGACTTAAACGGAAGGCCTCGACGCGTACTCGCTGAGATTCAGCCTCCAAAGCAGCTTGCTCTGTTGTCATCCTAGCATTCTCAGCATTAAGCTCCTCCTAAACCTGAGCTATCTCATCCCGCAGTTTTGCAACTTCCACCTTATGTTCTGCTTGAGTCGCCGGGGTTACCTCTGCAGCTAATTGTCATGGATTTGTCACAGCAGATGCCCTAGTGAAAGGACTTAGGTGTGGATCCATCGGAATTAGGTTAGCTTGGAGGGGTTGAAGGGGACAAAGGACACACGGAGTTTACCCAGGTTCGGCCCCTCGCGGTGGAGGTAAAAGCATACATCATGCTTCTAGTTGTATTTCTTGAGTTTCGGTTACAAGGGAGCGAATACGCTTGACCTAGTTCTTGATTACTTGTTTCTTGAATTAACCCGCCACCGGGTCTCACCTTTATATACACGGCTTGGGACCTGGCGGTTTACAGAGTCCCGGCAGGCTCACACAACATGACCGGCTCAGTTTCTAACTACTCACGCCTTACGGAGCAAGTCTTCCGTCGGCGGTTCATAGGCCCCGGCCTTGGGCCTTCACCAGGCCAGCCTCTAAGAGTCATCGTGTTCATACTTCTCCTTGGGCCTCCTTGGACTTTCTTCATATTAAACCGCCATCAGTGTAACCCGGCCTCTCCTGGGCGGGTCTTACCTCAGAGTTATAGCCCTAACAGCCTTCATGGTCGTACACGAGTGACTCATTGTCTACGGCCTTGTCATCTAAGTTAGGTAACAGCCGCCTCTTCGGGAATGACTTGGGGCGGCACCTCGGGATTCGAGGTCTACTTCAAGTGTGAGGATTTTTAGCCACTTGTCATCGAGCGCATTCTCGTGGGTGTACAGCTCATGCTGCTTCTTTTTCATGCTTCATGCAGTTGCAATTGGCTGTCATTGGAACCGTGCTTGTTCTGATGGATTCATGGGTATGACAAAGTCTTTGGGTCCAAGGCTTACTTCGTCTTCAGACTCCGGCATATAGTGCTTTTCCAATCCATCGTTGTAGGCCCTGATGTCATCGAGGTTAACCTCCTCGAGCATTTGGGCGGGCCCATTTTGTTAGGCGGGTGAGGCCTGATTGTACTCTTCCAGATTCTCACCGTCCTCGGGGGCAGCACCGTCAACAGTGGCGCTCGAGGTGCTGGTCGTACTCCTGCTGCCGTTGTGGCCCTTAGATCGTTTCTCAGAGCGCCAACATTTAGGGTTTTTATTCGGCTTCTCCTTAGACTTCTCTTTGGGAGAATGGACCATGTAGACATCATAGGTGGATGTTGCAGCCCACTTCCCTGTGTGGGGCATGGTCGCAAATGATTCCGCTCCGGGATCTTCACCGCCATCTTCATCCATGTCGGTGGCCTCGTCGGAGCTGTAGTCAAGCATGCCGGTCAAGTCCTCGACCGTGGCGACTAGGTGGGTGGTGGGTATGGTGAAAATTTCCTGATCGTCGGCTCTACATCTGATCTGATAATACACGGCAGATGAGATCACAATGTTTTGGATTTGATCCAGTACATCATTGATTTGCGAGATCTCCTCGGTGTCCGGGGCTTGGGCGTAGGCCGAGATGATCTGGAGTAATTTACTCGGGCCGATTGATGTGGCGCCGATCTCTTGCTCGCCTGGGGTTGACCCCAGGGTGGCGGGAACAAATATTGCATCAGTTGCTGGTGGAGCGATTGGTGTTCTCGGGGTTGACGTCAAGTTGGGCGCCAGGGCATCCTAGGGCTATGTGTTTAAGTTGGATGCACCGACCACCAGATATTTCTCTGTGGTCGGCTCCGGAGGGATGGCAGATGCTAGTTGTGAACTGCGTTGGGATTTCCCTGAAGAGGAGCGGATGATGTGGTACAGCAGAGATAAGTATTTCCCTTAGTTAATAAACCAAGGTTATCAATCCAGTAGGAGAACCACACAACACCTCGTTAACAGCACCTGCACACAAATAACAAATCCTTGCAACCCAACGCGACCAAGGGTTTGTCAATCCCTCGGAGGTTACGTGCAAGGTTGAATTGTGTAGTAATTGATAAATAGATCAAACAAAAATACAAAATAAAATAAATAAAGTAAAATTGCAGCAAAGTATTTTAAGGATTTTATATATGATAAAAGTAGACCCAGGGGCCATAGTTTTCACTAGAGGCTTCTCTCTTGAAAATAGCATACAATGGTTAAACAAATTATTGTTGGGCAATTGATAGACAAGCAAATAATCATGACGATATCCAAGGCAACGATCATGTATATAGGCATCATGTCCGAGACAAGTAGACCGACTCCTGCATGCATCTACTATTATTACTCCACACATCGACCATTGTCCACCATGCATCTAGAGTATTAAGTTCATAAGGAACGGAGTAACGCCTTAAGCAAGATGACATGATGTAGACAAAGTGAACTCAATCATGAATAAACCACATCTTTATCCTTAATGGCAACGATACAAATACGTGTCATGTCCCTTTCTATCACTCAGATTGAGCAATGAAAGATATAACCCATTGCAAAGCACCTCTCCCATTGCAAGAAATATCAATCTATTTGGCCAAACCAAATCAATATATCGGAAACAAATACGAACCTATAACAATCATGCATAAAAGATTTCAAAGAAAACTCAAATAATATTCGTAGATACTCTGATCATAAACTCACAATTCATCGGATCCCAACAAACACACCACTAAAGTGATTACATCGAATAGAAATCCAAGAACATCGAGGATAACATTGTATAGAAGATCAGAGAGAGAGAGAGAGAGAGAGAGAGAGAGAGATCTAGCTACTAATTATGGACACGTAGGTATCTTGTAAACTACTCACACATCATCGGAAGGGCAACAAGGTTGATGCAGAGCCCCTCCGTGATCGAACCTCCCTCCAGCAGAGTGCCGGAAAAGGCCTCCATATGGGATCTCATGGTTCTGGACCTTGCGGTGGCGAATTTTTTTTGGCTAGATCTCTATTGGTTTCCCAGTTTTAGAGAATTTATAGAGGTGGAGTGAGGTCAAACGGAGCCACGTGGGCCCCACCAGCCACCAGCACGCGCCTACCCCCTAGGCACACCCTCGTGCCTCATGGGCCCACGTTTCATCTTCTTGGACTTCATTTGGTACTAATATTCTAAAAAACCAAAAACAGGCAAAAAATAACAACTGGCAATGGGCACTAAGTTAATAGGTTAGTCCCCAAAAAATGATATATAATTGCTTGTAAATGCAAATAAAGCATCCAAGGTTGATACTATAATAGCATGGAACAATAAAAAATTATAGATACGTTGGAGACGTATCAGAGATACGAGGTTCGAGTCGCAAACTGGCTCCAAAGCCAGGGCGGTAGAGGGTTCGCACTAGTACGAGGTCCACCCTGAGAGGACCAAATCCCCTTGAGCATCCGCGGTGTACTCCAGGCTTCCGAATGTGATGATTTGGTTAGGAGTGATATTCTCCACACGGCCTAAATGGCCGGTTGGATCAGCATGCAAAACTATGCTGCCAAAAGCGAAAAGCTGGCCGGGGACAAAGATGTCACCACAGCCAATGCAACTATTGATCTGCAGATGAGCCATCGACCCCAGGTGATCCAATAGTGATCTCTCAATGAAAGCACCAGTGTCGGTGTCAAAACCGGCGGATCTCAGGTAGGTGGGCCCGTGATATGTCCCTGTCGTATCTGTTAGTTTTTATTGTTTCATGCCAATATTATACAACTTTCACATACTTTTGGCAACAATTTATATCATTTATTGGACTGACATATTGATCCAGTGCCTAGTGCCAGTTCCTGTTTGTTGCATGTTGTTTCGCGGAATATCCATATCAAACGAAGTCCGAACGCGATAAAAATTTATGGAGTTTTTTTTTGGAATACATGTGATTTTGGGGAGGTGGAATAAACGCAAATGGAGGCCCAGGGCCTCCACTACCAACCAGGGTTCGCCTGGCTCCCCTAGCGCATGGTGGTGTCTTGTGGGAACCCCGTAAGTCGGTTAGGGCCCTTCTTTGGGTGCAAGAAAGATAATTTATGAGAAAAATTGTGTAAAAATTTCAGTGCAATCGGAGTTACAGATCTCGAGAAATTTAAGAAATGGTGATGGGCCAAAAAACAGGAATGCAAAACAGAAGAGAACAGAGAGATAGATCAAATCTAGGAGGGGATCCTGCCCCTCCGCCGCCATGGAGGCCATGGACCAGAGGTGCAACCCTCCTCCCATCTAGGGAGGAGGCCAAGGAAGAAGAATAAGAAGGAGGGGGGCTCTCTCCCCCTCTCTCTCCTGATGGCGCCGGAGTGCCGTCTGGTCAAGGATCGTGACGCGATCTACATCAACAACCTTGCTACCGTCAACACCAACTTTCTCCCCTTGTACGCGGGGGTGTAACCTCCTTATACCCACTGCAATTCTCTACTTAAACATGGTGCTCAACACAATATATTATTATCCAATGATATGTGGTTATCCTACGATGTTTGAGTAGATCTGTTTTGTCCTATGGGTTGATTGATGATAATGATTGGCTTGAGTTGTATATTTTATTTTGGTGCTACCCTATGGTGCCCTTCGTGTCGCCCGAATGTGAGGGATCCCCGCTATAGGGTGTTGCAATATGTTCACTATTATTTTATGATGGGTGGCTAGAATGACAGAAGCTTACGCCCGAGTAAGGGGGTTGTTACGTATGGGAGTAAAGAGGACTTGATCCTTAATGCTATGGTTGGATTTTACCTTAATGATCTTTGGTAGTTGCAGATGCTTGCTAGAGTTCCAATCATAAGTGCATATGATCCAAGTACGTAAAGTATGTTTGCTCATGCCTCTCCCTCATATAAAATTGCAATAATGATCAGTGGTTTAGTTATCGATCACCTAGGGACAAATGCTTTCTTGTGTTACAAAAACTATCTACTTTTATTATCTTGCAAATTATCCGTGGTTTTATTCTCGTAAAGTACCTCTAGTCTTACTTTTGTTCTAGGTAAAGCAAACGTAGTGTGCGTCGAATTGTATCGGTGGTCGATAGAACTTGAGGGAATATTTGTTCTACCTTTAGCTCCACGTTGGGTTCGACACACCTATTTATCCAAAAAGACTACAAATGATCCCTTATACTTGTGGGCTATCAAGCGACAAGCTCCTTCGGTGCACGGCGTCCAGTGGTATGCTTATCGACACCACTTTTTTACATGTGGATCATCATCCCGCATTTATGAACCAATGTATAATAACGTTGCATCTGTTTTACACTAGGCAGTACTCGACGCATGAAGCAGCTAGTTTGGTCCTGGATTCCTCAGTAGTAGTAGAAGATGTTCCCCGAGCCAGCACCTTAATAGGCAGCAAACTGGCACTGGTTTCATTTGGTACCAAATTTCCGGTACAGGACACCGGCCGGTCAATGGTGGCCAACACACTCGGTCCCGCACCTCTCCGCTGGAGCACAAAATTTTCCTACACAAACAAGACGTTCAATTAGTACAACTTATTTTAGTTGTTAGATAATCATTTTGACACTGTAGGTAATCACTTTGACACACGAACTAGTCACTGGACGCCATGCACTATTAAGAGCATCTTCACTCCCCCCCCCCCCCCCCCCCCCCCCCCCAAGCAGGCCCCCAAGGCCCTTTTTTACCGCCGGCGTCTAAAAATCGGCCCAGTCGCGCCCCCGGAAACCCAAATTTCAGCGGTTAGGGCTGAAATTGGTGCCAGCGGACCCAGGCCGAACCCGGCGCGGTGGGGGGCGCCCAGGGACGCCGGGGAAGCATTATTGGTGCGAAAGTCCGGCGGGCCCGCCGAGTCAACGACCAGCCGCGTCTCGTCTTCCTCATCGCCTTGTTTCCCACGGGGAATCAATGCCAAGCCTGCCGCCAGTCAGCCTTCCATTGATTCCCCGTGGGCGGCGCAGTGATGGCCCGGCGATGCACCCTCCCCCTCCCGCCACGAGTACACACACGTCTGCCGCCCCCGGCGGTTATAAAAAGACACCCCCTCCTTGCCGGTGGACACACTCTCCTTCACCCACCTTCCCTCTCTCGTCGCCGCTGCCGCATCACATCTCTCTCTCCCCCGGACACCAGCCACCGCGTCTACATCCTCCAATGGGTGAGATTTTCCCCAGCGACGGTGTGGCGGCCAACGGCTTCGGCCGGCGCACCCTGCATGAGTGGGAGGCGCACCTCCTCCACAAGGCCAACTACCCGGTGCTGTGTGATATGCGTGCGCCGGGCGGTGGAGACTCAGTACCGGAGGCGTCCCAGTCTCCCGACAGCCCGACGCCGACCACCCCGACCACTTCCATGGCGAGATCGAGTGCGTCCGGGACTCCCTACCGGAGGAGGTGCGCGGCCGCCCGGAGTACGCCGCCGACAACCATGCCAACTGGGCAGCGTACTTCCAACACCGCCACGACGAGTAGCTCGCCTCTACCAACAATGCATCGATGAAGGGAGCCACAACGCTGATAGCCCCTCCTCTAGTGCAGTGTCCCCGGGCGGACGATGCACTTCGTCCACGAGCACCTCGAGGGCGCCAACCAACCGCCGCACCAGTACCCGGCGGCCCCGGCGCCTGTCTCCTACCGGAGCAGTGGCGGCATTTGGCTGCCGCTTCGCATGGTGGGTGGGTTGTCCTCCTCCTCCTGCTGCTGCTCCCACTCCCACTCGGCCAGATCGCCGGCGCTTGCCAGCGTCAAGGCCGAGCCCGTGGAAACGCCGCTAGGGCAGCGCACCCCCGGCGGCATCCTCCTCATCAACGAGGGTGGCTGTGGCTCCTCTTCCTCCCGCCTCGTCAAGCCGAAGACGGAGCCGTGCTCGTCGCCGTGAATAGCGAGCACGAAGGCTTGGCCGCCGCTGACGATGAGGCCGCCGTCAAGTGGGCGCGCGAGGACTACGTCAAACTGGAGATGGAGCGCCAGAACCGCGCCCTCGAGGAGATCGCCAGCCGGCACCGCAGCCATGACGCGGGTGGCGTCATCATCCTTGAGGATAGTGACGACGACGCACCACCGCCGCCAACCAAACCTGTCCGCCAAGGAGGCGCAGGGCAGGGGTGCAGCAAGGACGGCGACGGCGTGAAGAAGGATGCCGACGACGGCGGCAGCGATGACGACTACGGCGCCTTCGGCGCATTCTTCAGCCTATAGGAGGGACGACGGACGGCGGCACAATACTGTTTAATTATGTTTTTAGTTTCGAGTTATGTTTTTAATTTTTTATGTACAAATATTAATGAAATCGCCTAATATATGTCGAATTTGGCTGAATTCTGTTGTGTTTGGCCGAGTTTATTTTTCAAATAGACGGCATCTAGGTTAGGCTTGGGGCAGCGGTGGGGAAACCGACCGCCCCCATGCCAAAAATATCGCCGGTGCGCCCCCAAGCAGCAATATTTCAAGCGCCTGGGGGGGCGAACGGCTGGAGATGCTATTAGAAGCACCTCCTGTACATGCATCCAGTGCTAATCTGGATTACGCAAGCTTCCACTTGCATAGGAGGAATAATTTGTTTGCATTATTACCCAGCGTGGAAGCAAACTGCCCCGACACTCGCTAGTTCTGTAGCAATGTAACCATTGGTTTAGACCAGTCAATTTCGCTCGGCGCACCACTAGAGTGCTCAAGTCATTTATTGTTTGCCCCCCCCCCTCCTCGACGGCTCGACCCTCACCTACCCAAAGAAGTTCATGGCCGTGCTGAAGAACAAACTATCTAGGGATCATACTCCCCCATCCACCCCACAAGGTGCGCAATGCATATCACCCGGTGGGAGGCAATTTACCCTTGACAAGTTTACGAATAGTAGGGCTGCTTCAAGCACCCCAAAAAATCATTGATGATACTTTCAATTGTGTTTCCAATTTCTTCAACCTGTGGCATTGCAACCAACAGGATTAGCACCTGTCATGATGGGCCAGCACGCTTGAGGCTCCATCATATCATAATCATATTTATATTTGATGTCTAATTTTAATTACCTTGTCGCTATACTAGAACCTCATGTGCTAATCCTTTTTGACACTATACTAATCATCTCAACATGTGCTACTTGCGGTTTTGCATTTTATTTTTCATTTCAGTTTTTTCGCGGTATCCACGCGAGCATTCATCTAATCAGTCAGCAACGGTAATCGTCATTACCATGTTTTGTTTACACGGACTTTGACGGTTTTGCATTAATAAACCGATCTGTCCCACATGCACCTACATTGACATGCACAATTTACACCCCACACTATAGAAAAATTTGATGCCATGGTTTCCAAACCATCCGTGGATGAAAAGATTCAAATAGACACAAACACGAGCCGGTATGACGGAGAAGAGCTCGCCTCATCGAAGCTTGCAACGTGGGCGACCGTCTCCCTGCCACTGGATCTGGCGTTTCAGACCTTCCATGCTGACTGCCTCCGGTGGATCTGGCTGAAACTTCATGTTCATGGAACTTGCAGCGAAACCAAGCCCCGCTTGAGAGACCTTGCCACGGTCATCTCGCGGTGGTGTCTGTACAACACTGAAGGAGAGCAGGGCATTGGCATGGTGCCGGAGCCAAGATTTAAACTGAATGTGGCGGCACCGTTCTCTAGGCCGCGGCTATGAGAGTACGTCACGCTCACCAAGTGAATCTGAAGTAGGCATGGCTTACCTGCGCTAGTCGTCGGCTTATCGCCGGCAACCACGAGAGAGCTCCACATGCCATGAGAGAGAAAAGGGAGGGAGAGAGAGAGAAAACGTGGGAGACGGTGGTCAGGTGGGGGTTTGGAGCCATTCAAGTCACCAGCTGGCGAGAACACTTTGTTCTGTGCAGGCCCTCAAACACGGGCGGAAGGAATGGTACCCTGAACAAGGCATGGTTGGGTGGCGAAATGCGTCTTGGACCATCCCTGTATGCACAAACCATAGTATACAACATTTATACTTCAGATAAACTCTCCAATATAACACGCTGACACATTTAGTTACCGTCTCAACGCAATGACGCACGGGCAGGATACCGTGCACCACTGACGTCATCGTTGAAAGTCTATTTCGATTATCAAGACCTTTTTCTGACACTGTTTCCGGGAAGCAATAGCGTGGGGTGAATATTCTCATGTCTACATGTTTGCTTTATCACTAAGTAGTTTTTATTTTTTGTTCTAAGTTGTTATCTATCTTTAGCTATGGATATGGAACCCGAAATACCAAAAAAATAGGTGTACTTGCTACTCATGGAGATGGGGAACCTCCTAAAACCCTCGATGATTGTTATGTGAAAAATATTAAACACTACTTTGATAATCCTGAGAAAACCCCATTCAACTTGATAATGGAAGACACGTTGGATCAACGTGAATACTTTAGGGATTATCGCTTGATTCAAAAAGGGAAACTGTTATGGGATCAAATTCATATGTTGCATTGGTATGCTCGGGATCTATGCTTGAGGTATGATTATACTTGTTGCTCTAGGATGAAGGCTCCACACCTTCACTTTTCATGCAAATTTAATGATAATGAAACCTTGTCTTCTTATGCTAATGGTAGATATGATTACTATGATGTGGACTGAATAGAATGATTTGTTACTTTTAAGGGTGCTTGTGAAATTGAATCTTAAAGAGTATGAAAATTATAATGATGATGTTTATAGACTTAATTTTTTTTGCTATACTTAAATATTTTTATGAGAATTATGAACATAATGTCGATAATGAGTTTATTGAGAAAGTCTCCATAGTTCAAGAAGAGAATAATATTTTGAAGGAATCTATGGAAGAAGAAATTGATGAAATTGTGATCTCATTAGATGAAAAAGATGAGGAGGAGAGCGAAGAACAAAAGGAGGAAGAGCGGATTAGGTACCTGTTCCCACCTTCTAATGAGAGTAACTCTTGAACTTAGACATTGTTTAACTTCCCTTCATGCTTACCGAAGGATGAATGCTATGATAATTGCTATGATCCCATTGATTCATTTGAAATATCACTTTCGGTTGAACTTGATGCTTTCTATGCTTGTGGCCAAGATGCCAATATGAATTATGCTTATGGAGATGAACTTGCTATAGTTCCTTATGTTAAGAATGAAATTTTTGTATTGCATCCAAACATGATAATCCTATTATATTTTTGAATTCTCCCAACTACACTATACCAGAGAAGTTTGCTCTTATAAAGGATTATACTAATGGGTTGCCTTTTACCGTTGCACATGATTATTTTGATGAATATAATATGCATGTGCTTGCTGCTCGTACTTGCAATTATTATGAGAGAGGAACCAAATCTCCAACTCTCTACGTTTGCAACACGATAAAATTGCAAGAAACTGCTTACGCTATGTATTGGCCTTTACTTGATGTGCATGAATTGTTCTTTTATGACATGCCGATGCCTAGGAAGAGAGTTAGACTTCGGCATTGCATGATAAATGTTGCTTTGTGCTCACGAATCATTGTTAATTAAAATTGGCTTTGATATACCTTGGGATCCGGGTGGATCAATTACTTGAGCACTTTATATCTAGCTTAATGGCTTTCAAGAAAGCGCTGCCAGGGAGACAACCTGGAAGTTTTAGAGAGTCATTTACTTCTATTGTGTTCTTTTATAAAGTTTAAAAACAAAAAAATAAAGAGGGAACCTAAAGCTTTCCAAAAAGAAAAGTGAAAGTAGGAAAGACGAGCACCATTAAAGTGTGGGAGCTCCTTGAATATTGTTCATTCCCGTGGAAACTTTGCAAATCTCGAATTACAGAAAGTTTTCAACAAAAACTATTGTCCCCTTGTACAAATCAATTGTATTATAAAAATGATGTGCCAAGATTTTCCTTTAGGATGATTAGATTGCTTGTTAGTATGTGCGGTGCAAAAACAAAAAAAATGCTGCAGTGCGTGAATTTATATTTTTTACTAGAGCGTGCAAAAGTTCTGAAATTTTTACACATTACTGCTATGAAAATACATTATTTTGTCCTAATTTTTTAGAAGTTTTGGAGTTACATAAGTATGGTCAATGTTCAGATTGCTACAGACTTTCTTGTTTAAGACAGATTCTGTTTTTGATGCATTGTTTTGCTTGTTTTGATGAAACTATCAATTGTATTAGTGGTATAAGCCATGGAGAAGTTATGATACAATAGCTATATGCAAAAACAAAATATGAATGGGTTTGCGACGGTACTTAAAGTAGTGATTTGCATTATAATACTAATGGATCTCACCGAGCTTTATGTTAAGTTTTGTGTGGATGAAGTGTTTGAAGATCGAGGAGGTCTCGGTATTAGGAGAAGGAGAAGAGGCAAGAGTTCATGGTTGGGGATGCCCAAGGCACCCCAAGTAAATATTCAAGGAGACTCAACTGTCTAAGCTTGGGGATGCCTCGGAAGGCATCCCATCTTTCTTCAACAAGTATGGGTATGTTTTGGTTTTTGTTTTGTTCACGTGATATGCGTAAATCTTGGAGCGTCCTGTGCTTTTTATTTTTATTTTAATGCACCATGCTGGTATGAGATTGTCCTTGGTGATTTATAGAATGCTCATTGCACTTCAATTATATCTTTTGATTTATAGAATACTTCATGTACTTCACTTATATCATTTGAAGTTGGATTGCTTGTTTCTCTTCACATAGAAAACCGTTATTTGTAGAATACTCTTTTGCTTCACTTATATTTATTAGAGCATGGTCTTTTGTAGAAAGAATTAAACTCTCATGCTTCACTTATATCTATTTAGAGAGACAACAGGAATTCGTCATTTGCATGGTTAGTAATAAAATCTAACATGAAATTTGTAGATCACTGAATATGATATCTTTGATTCCTTGCAATAGTTTGTGATATAGAGATGATAATATGTGGCGGTACTAGTAAATGGTTGTGGTTAGTAAGAATCAGTGGCGGAGATAGGGGGACTAGCAGGGGCCCTGGCCCCCCTAACATCATCTAGTTGTTGCATATTTTTTTATGAACAGTGCGAAATTAGTGATGTTTTGCTACTAAACTGATGCTTTGGCCCTCCCCAATCAGTATTAAGAGCACTTGGTCCCCCTAATAGAATTTTTCTGGCTCCGCTAAGAATATTGGTGTTAAGGTTTGTGATTCCCGAAGCATGCACATATAGTCTCTCGTTATGCTATGAAGTTGGATCGTGATTTATTATTGATTGTCTACCTTATGAGTGGCGGTCGGGGATGAGCGATGTTATTTTACGACCAATCTATCCCCCTAGGGGCATGCGTAGTAGTACTTTGCTTCGAGGGCTAATAAACTTCTGCAATAAGTATGTGAGTTCTTTATGACTAATGTGACTCCATGGATTATACGCACTCTTACCTTTCCGCAATTTGCTAGCCTCTTCGGTACCGTGCATTGCCCTTTCTCACCTAGAGACATGGTGCAAACTTCGTCGATGCATCCAAATCCCGTGATATGATACGCTCTATCACACATAAGCCTTATTATATCTTCCTCAAAACAGCCACCATACCTACCAATTATGGTATTTCCATAGCCATTCCGAGATATATTGCCGTGCAACTTCCACCGTTTGGCTTCTGTGACTTAAGCATTCATTGTCATATGCTTTGCATGATCGTAATAAAACTAGCATGATATTTCCATGGCTTGTCCATTTTTGGATATCCTTGCTATGCTATATCATTGCACATCCTGGTACACTGCCAGAGGCATTCATATAGAGTCATATTGTTCAAGGTATCGAGTTGTAATATTGAGTTGTAAGTAAATATAACTGTGATCATCATCATTATTCATTATTAGAGCATGTCCCAGTGAGGAAATGATGATGGAGACTATGATTCCCGCACAAGTCGAGATGAGACTCCGGACAAAAAGAAAAAAAAAGAGAAAAAAAGTGAGGCCAAAAAGAGCCCAAGAAAAAAAATGAGAGAAAAGAGAGAAGGGGCATGAAAATACCACACTTGTGCTTCAGAGTAGCACCATGTTTTTCATGTTGAGATTCTCCTATGTAGTCACTTTTATATACTAGTGCAAATTTTTAATTATAGAGTTAGATGCACACCCACTTAGTTTTAGTTTGAGCTTTCATACACTTATAGCTCTTAGTGCATCCGTTGCATGGCAATCCCTACTCCTCGCACTGATATCATTTGATGGGCATCTCCTTAGCCCGTTGATTAGCCGCGTTGATGTGAGACTTTCTGACTTTTTATCTTCCCTATGTTTACCCTATCATCATACTCTATTCCACCCATAGTGCTATAACCATGGCTTGCGCTCATGTATTGCATGGAGGTTGAAAAGCTGAAGCGCGTTAAAAAGTATGAACCAATTTCTTGGCTTGTCATCGGGGTTGTGCATGGTAAATACTTTGTGTTAAGAACATGGAGCATGACAAGACTATATGATTTTGTAGGGATAGCATTCTTTAGCATTGATATTTTGAAAGACATGAATGTTTGTTAGGATGCCTGAGTATTGATGTCTTTATGTCAAATTATAGACTATTGATTTGAATCACTCATGTCTTAATATTCATTCCATAATTAGATATATGATCAAGATTATGCTAGGTAGCATTCCACATCAAAAATTATCTTTTTTATCATTTACCTACTTGAGGATGAGCAGGAATTAAGCTTGGGGGTGCTGATACGTCACCGTCGTATTTATAATTTTTGATTGTTTCATGCCAATATTATACAACTTTCACATATTTTGGCAACAATTTATATGATTTAGTGGACTAACATATTGATCCAGTGCCCATTGTCAGTTCATGTTTGTTGCATGTTTTTTGTTTTGCACAATATCCATATCAAACAAAGTTCAAACGCGATAAAAATTTACGTAGAATTATTTTGAAATATATGTGATTTTTGGGAGATGGAATCAACGCAAATGGAGGCTCAGGCACTACTGCAAGATGCTGCTAATGTGACACTACGATCAGAGACCCTTTGACGAAACTGTGTGCGATGCATTAATCGCAAATGGGGATGTAAAAAACCATCAAAAAGGATGCAAAACGTTTGCGATGGCAGAGACATCAAACACGGTTTATATTTTAATTACGTGTGCGATGCGTGGCATATGGTTGATCCATACAAACTGTTTGCATTGAGAAAGAACAACAGAAACGCGCAGCCATATCAATGTGTGCGTGATATACGGCATACAGTTCGCTCTGATGAACTCTTTTCTATTAGTGAATACAACAGAAACGGTCAGCCAGATCAAGGTGTATGTGATATACGACATATGGTTCGCTGGGACAAACTATTTTCGATTAGGGAACATAATAGAAATGGTTCAACTTAGCAAGATGTGTGTGATATGCAGCATACAGTTCACATAGATGAACAGTTTGCAATGAGCCAAAAGAACACAAACGATTCGTGTAAACCAGATGTGTGTGATTTGCAGCAAACAACCCACTCGGATGAACTGTTTGCGATGAGAAATTATAACACAGACAGTTACTACAGTTAGTTTGTGTGCGATTCTGTTTGTACAAAAAAATTGAATAATGCAAACTAGTTGGTTGTGGTGGCTAGGAGTATCCTACACGATGCATCTGTGAGTACTCGTGTGTGATGATTAGTAAGTTACACATACGTTTCCTTATGTTAACACGTGTGTGATAAATAACACGTGGCACCGCATACTATATTTGGGTTGTGTGTGTGCTCCACTTAGTCTTTCCGTGCTCCAGCGAATGCTTCTCGTGCTCCACATGAGTGAATTGTAAAATCCACGCCTCTTCCCTCATCGGTTTCCTGCCACCAGCTAATGGCTTGCTGCATATAACCCAGGTGGCAATGCACCATCGTGACACTCTGCGCAGATCTAGTCCTCACTCTGCGCAGATCTAGTCCACATGCTTCGACGTCGACCCCTGCCTGCATTACATCTTCGGCAAGGGGAACGAGCCGGAGCAGGTCAAGGAGTAAGAGCTTCATCGGCCAGTGCGGGCACCATGGCCCATCGGCAACGATATCGGCGTGACAGTTCTTGGACGCACAATCAACATATTGCAGAGGAAGTGTGATGAGCAGTTTGCCATCCATCGTGCAAAAGATCCAGAGCTGCTCGGCAGCATGATCGACGACCCACACGAAGAGCTGTCATCACCAGTGCTCATCGAGAGCCTGGTGCCCCGCAAGGAATGGGCAAAGGACCTCTACGATTCAGTCAAGACACAGCCAACCTGCGGCTTCATCATTGCCCGCGGCGTCCATGTCAATCTCGACCCCGACGATGTGGTGGCTAGGCTCGAGCGCATCCTTGGCGGAGTTGACATCCCTGACGAAGTAGAACATCACCAACATGGTATCTTGAGGATGCATGTGACATCCCTAATGAGAGAGGTGATATGTGTCGATGTAATGTGTGTGAAAAAAAGACTAGTATATAGCTCACCACGAGGCTATTCCTGTCAAAAGCCCCCATAACCGTAAGATATGTATCCGACGTTGCCCGTTATTGCACGTACATAGCAGTAGAAAAAGAAGTACCATGGCATATTACAAAACTGCTACACCATGGCCGGGAACACGTGCCCACGTACCATCCGGGAATAGTGCCGCACTTCGAAACTAGAACCGTCAATAAATTTTGAGCTTGCGTCTCGTCGCATTCCCAATTACTACCACGCTATGTTTAATTGCAAACCTGTTCACACTGACCACAACCTAAATGGTTTCCCACTTAGGAGCGTATTAGTACTCGGTTATAAATACTACTATGCCAAGATGATTGCACATTCCTCCCCAACTCCTCATCCACAAAAACAAACAAGTCATTCAGCATTGTTCCCTTGCGTCTGCCATGGCCAGCATGAGTTCTGGGTCGAGAGATTACCACCAGGGAGAGGCGATCATGGAAGCGGAAGCACAAGAGATGTCCCTCCTCGCCGGGGAAGCATGGAAGTAGCAGCATGGAGGTCCCTCCGCGTCGTCGATGCAGCAGACTGGTCCGGCCGCGCCGCGGAAGCAGCATGGATGTCCCGCCGCACCACGAATGTAGCAGAGATGTCCTCCTGCACCGCGGTGGCATGGGAAAATGTCTCGCGGGTAGGCGAGGACTCTTACAGGCGCATGCATGCGATCGTCCATAGCTAGATGGATTAGATCTCCGGCTGGGCGAGGTTGCAGGACGACATGAAAGCCTTGTTTGAACAGGCTATCGGTGTCATATGGAAACTAGGGGAGGGCAATGCAAAGCTCCGGGCCGAGCGCGACTTGCTGAGGGCGAAGATCGCTGGAAGGGTGAAGCAGGTGGACGAGACCACTGCCTTGTTGAAGAGGATGGGCGTCATCGTCAAGAAACTTATGGACGAGAATGCCATGCTCCACATCGAGCGTGAAAGGATGGTGGAGGAATCCGTGGATGCTGCCAAGCAATTTATTAAGGACATGAAACTGATGAAAGAGATCATCGTCGCTCGCCGCGAGAACTAGTCTCTGCGACCTGCAGTGCATCAAGAAAGTAGAGATCAGCGAGCCAAATCGTTTAATGTGTCTTCCTTCTTCTTTTGCCCTTGTGTATTTCGGGCGTAGCCGCATGTGTCTTAAATAATTATCTTCCTAGATATGTAAGACAATTATTATCCATTGTCGTCCTTATATATTCATTAGTCTTGCTATAAGTCACATTAGATGCTATATAGGTCCGTCGGATCTTACATCAAGATCCGTGCAAAATTTTCTTTTCAGATTTTCTTTTTTCTCTCTTAAATCTCAGTCGAGTGAGACATAGCCACGCCATTAAACAGGGACTTGGGCACCATTAATGGAGACCTTGGGAGAGAGGTGGGCAGCAGATGGAGGTCAAAGGGCTCTCCTCCCGATAAGCACACGCAGGGGTCTGATCGCACGCCTCCCGTACTCAAATAGCTACCCTACACGGCGCCTCCTAGCTAATAAAAAAAGGGGACGCATGGCGGTACGTAAATTGTAAGTAGGACGCCCACGGTTTTAATAATACTTGTGTTTCCGATTGTAATGTGACAACACTTGTTCCAAAATGACTTTGTTGATTGTTAATGTGTGCACCTTCGCAAATCGGACAGCAAAATTACCACATCATGTTGGTGCCATGTCATGAGACCAAGCCAAGTTACATGGTTTTCATGTGTGTTTTTGATTTACAGGAATTAAAAAAACAAGTTTCTCAATGTTTCTGGCCGAGCCACGATGCCCAGATGTTTGAATTTCATTCCCATTTCTTGCATGGAACCTAGAAATTTACGTGAGGACACATATGATTTTTCAACCAACTTTGGTGCACTGGAGCATGTGTGCTTGTAGTTCAAATTAATTATGCACATTAAATGACCCGAAACTCAATTAATTTGTAAAAAAGGACAAACGAACCCGGAATAATTCCAAAATTTAACACGACACTCATATAGTTCTATGTTGCCTCTGTAAAGAAAATCAAGGGGGCAGCGTATATCGTTTTGCACACAAAGGTGACACGTTCCCTCTCAGAACCACGAGCCTTCTTGAGAGAAGCTCCGATTTGCAAGAAACTTATACCAAAACTTGTTCCAATTCGGCCAAATCTTTACCACAGCATGATAGTACCATGACATGACACCATGCCAAGTTTCATGATTTTCAGGCGTGTTTTGGATTTACAAGAATTTAAAAACCAAGTCTCTCAATGTTCTCGACTGAGCCACGACGCCTAGATGTTTGAATTTCATTTCCATTTCTTGCATGGGACCTAGAAATTCACCCGAGGACACACATGTTGTTTTTCAACCAACTTTGGTGCACTGGAGAATGTGCTTGTAGTTCAAAATTGAATTATGCACATTAAATGACCAGAAACTCAATTAATGTACAAAAAAGGCCAAAGAACCCGGACTAATCCCAAAATGTAACATGAAAGTCATATAGTTCTATGTTGCGTTTGTAAAGAAAATCAAGGGGGCAGCGTATATCGTTTCGCACATGAAGGTGACACGTTCCCTCTCAGAACCACGAGCCTTCTTGAGAGAAGCTCCGGTTTGCAAGAAGCTTATACCAAAACTTGTTCAAATTTGGCCAAGTTTTTTACCACAACATGTTGGTGCCATGACATGACACCATGCCAAGTTTCATGATTTCCAGGCAAGTTTTGGATTTACAGGAATTTAAAAACCAAGTTTCTCAATTTCCAGTCACGACGCCCAGATATTTGAATTTCGTTCCCATTTCTTCCATGGGACCTAGAAATTCACCCAAGGACACACATGTGATTTTTTCAACCAACTTTGGTGCACCGACGCATCTACTTGTAGTTCAAATTTGAATTGTGCGCATTAAATGTCCAGAAACTCAATTAATGTATAAAAAAGGCCAAACGAACCCAGAATAATTCCAAAATTTAACAAAATGTAAACTTAATTAATATCTTCTCTATGTGGGGCATTTAATGAATGCCTATTATATATGTTTTCTACCCTATTCAAATTTAGTACATATGACAGTTTGATGCTCTCACATAATCTATTATTGACACTATAGGGGATGTTGATTCCTATCAACTACCATATCCTAATGGTTAAAACAGGTACATAATCATCTTCTCTGTTTTGCATAGTGCACTACCAACCCCTATACGATGATGCACATTAAACTGTTGATACGAGTTGTATGTTAACCACTGGCTTAAAGTTGATTTTCATATTGTTTGAAACTGTGTAAATAAAGATTTTTTTAAGAATATTGTTTGCTGATGTTGTCGGATGTGTGTATGAAAGATTCTTTTTTTCCTCCAGTTGCAACGCACGGGCATGTTTTGCTAGTGTATAAAAAAGGCCAAATGAACCTGGAATAATTCCAAAATTTAACAAGGCATTCATATAGTTCTATGTTGCCTATGTAAAGAAAATAAGGGGGAAGCAGCGTATATTGTTTTGCAGACAAAGGGGGATTTCATGTGCCTTCTTGAGTCTTGTATGAATTGTTTTTTTGTACACGTTAAGTTTGTTCTGCCAAACATGGAATCCATGCCTCGTTATCCCGAAATTTTCAAGCTCGAGTATCTTTTTTCTCTTCTGCTATGAAACTCCCGCCTCTTCAACCCACGCCGTGCCTTGTTATCCCGAAATTTAGACGCATGGGGAAACTCCCTCCTCATCTATAATTGGTCCCGCAGCCCAGACACATGAAATCCCCCTTTATCCCTCAGCCGGAAATGCCGCCTCGATGTCGCATGGTCAAAACCGGTGGGTGTACGTTCATAACTTACCCTACATTTCGACAAGCGCGTCCCTAAGCCATGCCTCCCCCTAGCTTCCCCTTCGCCCCCCCCCATTCGTACACCGAGGCTGCCAAAACCCGCGAAATGCTATGCTCCTCCTCGGCCTCCTGACCGCCTCCCAGCCGGAGACTCTTCCCGGACGACATTGTCCACTGCAACAGCTCGCCGTCCCTCATCCACCGCACCAGATGAGGATCCATCATCGATCTCGTCGTCCCGCCGGATCAGCCGCCCCGCCCTCCACCTCCAAGGAGCTGCCCCGATGTTCGCCTCGTCTATCGCGCCACCTCCATCCCCACAGCGCCATCTTGATCTGCCCTACCAGAACCGCAACACCCTCACCAATTCCTTCGATGAAGCCGAGGCCTACTTGGGGCCACCAAGGAGGTTCTACACTCACCGCTGCATTTTATCTTTTATTCATCTCACGGGGCTGCCGGTGCTTGATACCGAGCAGGCATGGTGGGTCTCCATCGATGGCGTCGTCGCCGGCCACTTCATCCACGGCGTCTCTCCCCCATGTCGTTGCTTCCTCGGCGGCGACTTCCACACCGGCACTATCTACTGCTACTCCGACTCTCGCTCGCGTTGCTGCTGCTACTCTGGCTCTCGCTCACGCTGCGACTCTTTTCTTGTTGTCGGATGTGCTGCTGCACTGCTCTTGCTTTCATTCCTGCTGCTGCTCTACTCTCCTACTGTTGTCGGTCGTGTTGCTGCTCCGCTCTTGCTCTCGTTCATGCTGCTGCTCTGCTCTTGCTCTCACTCACGCTGCTGCTGCACAACCTCTGGCACCTATAGGAGTTGCTACTTTAGCACTCGCTCGCGGTGCTTCTGCATGAGTTGCTCTCTGCTAGTGCATTCCCTGCTCGAGCGGCTACTGATTTAGATCACTGCTTCTCTGATACTAGTGCTCGAATGCCCTAAACTTCTATTGCAATGCTCTGCTACTAGTTCAATCAGTTTCGACAATAAAATTCAGTTTTGACTGTAAAGTTTAGTTTCTTCAGCTAAGTTCAGAGTGAACAGTATTTACAACATCTGTCGGAGCGATCGTGGCGCGGCTGATGCATTTTACATCTAGCACTTTTTGGTGATGTATTTTACATCATCTATTGCAGATGATATTAGAGTCCCACTTCATATTAACGTTGTCTATCTTGTCCTGCTTCAGCCTCGCCGTCATACACCTCATTGGAGCTGCTCCAATGATGGAACCATCCATTACAGCGGAGCAGTACCCTCGGCGCCGTATCCAGAGGCCTCAGATATTCTTCCCCGCCTCCGACAGTTACACCAGCATCACCATCCTCCATGTCCAACCCAATGATGCTGAGGTCGACAAGGCTATGCCAAAGATGTTGTACACTCGTTGCATCACTTTGTTACTCTGCATTCATGGCGATCCCTCAGGGATCCTTAGGTTCAAAGCAGTTGCAAATCTAGAAATAAATGAATCGTGGTCACAAAGTTAACAGGGAGAAAACTAAATGCTCTTTTGAACCACAATTGTAATTGGTTTAGCAAGATAGCCATTATATGATACTAATGTGGATCAAATCAAAGCTCACAGAATATTTCGAGGGCAGGCTTCAGCCTGTTGAAGACTTCCTACTAGAATCGCCACTGGTTCAAAGGAAAAGTGATGGAAAACATAGGAATTGGAAACTTTACTATGGTACTACTATTCGTGCATTTGGTTAGAAGGAATGGAGCAAAGCAAAACTGGAGGATTTTTTTTCTTTGTTGTCTCTTTCAAAGAAAAATCGTAGGAATTTTAATATCCACTTGGACGTCCTATTCGGATTAATATGCATGGAGAAAAGGACTAATTGCATTACTGGCATAATAAGATTCTTATTTTATTTCATTTTCACGTGGTTTGACTTTAATTTGACCATGTTTCTCCACTCTTGTGTTCTTCCAATTCATGTGAACCAAACACCCAGGTTGATAGAAATCCTATGTTTGCAAATGCTCTGTTTTGCACGTGCATTCCTATCCTATTACTGTGTTTTTCCTGTCCCTGCGTTTATAGAATCCTCCAATTCTAAGGAGCCCTTACCAATTTACTTCATTTTCAGATAGGTGTCAAAGAAAACTCTGTGTGTGATGCCCTGCTCCTGTCGTGTCGTCATCCATCCCACCTGAGGTGCACCATCAACGAAAGCGTTCACTGCAGTAGAGATTCCCCCTACAAAATTTCTTTCACGGACTCAGATCATCTTTCCCGTTGCCGGCAGCCACGCCAACTGCATTACCATCATCGACTGAGCAGATGAACCTGAGGACTACACAGTTCCGAAAGAGAGGTCGCACTCTTTCGTGTCTGCTTACGTTATACATCGGTTATTATTACCTCCTACTTTATTGTCCTGTTCACCTCTTAGACTCCGAGTCAGGTCCAAACTAATGTTTTACCTTGAGTTTTAAAATGTCTGTGGGGCACATATCGAGGCAGCAAAGAATAGTATATGTCTACTATCTGGTTCATGTGGGGTCTTCTAAGTGGTTCATGTTGGGTGGGTAACAAACAGTAGATGATCCATCGTCTATCTTTTTAAACTGAAGCTATAATCTACCTGCTATCATTAGTTTTGGATCTATCCACTTGTTTGCCACCATCAGTCTTGATTTCTGCATGCACCCCTTAGGCCTTACATAATCTAACTCTGTTTTTTTATTATGCATGTCAGTTATTGTACACAGTCGTACTAAACATGTAGAGAAAAAGAGAAGACCGTTGTGTGGGAATATAATGTCATGCAAACACCGCTCCATGATGGGCGAAGTGGGCCCCCTCCCCTCCCGCCATTCCGGATTGTATTCCAGAGGAAGATAACTGTTCAGAGGGAGCCGACCACTCCTATTTACCGCCTGAGGTGTTTGCTCTAACCTGGCATGTTGATGTTGGTCATATCATGCATATGGCGCCTCACATTGCTTACATTATACATCTTATATGTCATCAACTTAGTTTAGATTTGCTTTGTATGAATGCCACCTGTTTGGTTTCTATATCATACTCCCACCGTTCCTAAATAATTGTATTTTTAGAGATTTCAACAAGTGACTACATACAGAGAAAAATGAGTGAATCTACACTATAAAATATGTCTATATACATCCGTATTTGGTAGTCCATTTGAAATCTCTAAAAAGACAAATATTTAGGAATGGAGGGAGTATATGGGAATTATGCAATGTCATCTTCTTTAGCCAGGCATCATATATGTGAATCATGCAATGCCATCCTGTTTAGCCAGTTATCGTATATGTGAATTGTATTGTGCCATATTTTTTCGTAATGTATTCCATTTGTCAACAATGTTTATACATTCATCTACTCTTCCTGTGCATCAGCCATTTGAGTCGGTCATGGGAAAATCTGGAGTGAAAACAAGGTCTTCTGAGTAGTCGGTGCTACCTGTCATTGCAGATTTCTTGCTGGTTACAGATAGCTCCTCGGAGGAGGATTCAGAGGCAAATGACCAGTCGTATCCCCTCCCCCCACCCCAGGTGCATGCTCTAACTTGGAAGGGTTATATTGCTTATATCATGCATATGGTGTCTTGCGTTGCCATGCCATCGGCTTAGAGTAGACATATTTTGTGTGAATGCCTCATGTTTGCTTTCTATATCAGATATGTGAATTATGCAATGCCATGTTTTTCAGACAATTATCATATATGTGAATTATGCACCGCCATGTAGCCAGGCATCATATATGTGAATTATCTCATGCCATCTTTTTTTCAATACGTATTCCATTTGTCGACAATCTGTGTATATTGAACTACTCTTCATGTGTATCATCCATTTGAGTCGGTTATGGAAAAATCGGGAGTGAAAACAAGGTCTTCAGAGCAGGCAATGGTACCTGTTGAAGCATATATCACGATGGTTACAGGGAGCTCATCAGAGGAGGATTCGGAGACAAATGACCGGTCCTATATCCCACCTGAGGTGTATGCTCTAAGTTGCAATGTTTATATTTCTCATATCATGCATATGGTGTCTTGCATTGCTTAGTTTAGACATCATATGCACAATATTCAATTCCATCTGCTTAGTTTAGAGATCATACATGCGAGTGCCAGCTGCTTAGTATATGAATCAATTATGTCAATTATATCATGCCATCCTGTATACTTAGACATGTATGTGAATTATTTCATCCCAACCTATTTTAGAAAAACATCATATAGTTTTGTCATGTCATCCTGTTTAGATACTCATCAATGTTGAATTATATCATTATATCTTGTTAAGTTATCCATCATATATCTGAAACTGTGTCATGCTATCATGTTTAGTTAGCCATCATATATGTGAAATTGTGTCATGCTATCCTATTTGGTTAGACAACATATATGTGAATTACCACATCTGTCTATCATACAGTGTCTGTATGTTCAATTTCTTTTCTTGCTTATCATCTATTTGAAATGGGGGTGATGGCAGTATCTAAGGGAGCAAAAACCCGTTCTTCACAAAAGACGGTGCTACCCGTCGATGCGGATAGAACCATGGTTGTACTGGCCCACGAACTAGCCCCACCACACATAATCAAGACTCTTCCAGATTGCACACTTACACCGTTGGACAGAGAATCAGCTACAACCCATATAGCCCCAACCAGTGGATAGTAACCCATGTCTAGTTGACACAACACCATGTCCACCACAAAGTACCCCCACACGAGCAGTTTGTAAAGCAACTGCAGTGCCCAAAGCACGAAGACCACCACAGCAAACCCAAACTCCACATTTAAAGCAGAAGAGCGACTGTTCTCAGGTGAGATTCCATAGCTATGGTCCATACTCCTTTGCTCTTGCATCACTGTATTTACTCATACCAACTACTTTCGAATTTGAGGGATCCAATTGAAACTCTAATGGCGCAACAGGTATGTTTTAAACATATTTCTTTAACTGGATTGTTGTTCTAACTTCTTGTTCTATATTGATTTTAGTTTCAGTTGTATAAATAGTTATGTTCTTAGGTGATGCACATTACAAGTGTTGCCAGCGCTGTATAGTTTCTCACACTTATATTTTGTCTATGTTGTTGCGTCTTAAAAATATATGATTTAAACTGTGTATCTATCTTAATTTGGCAACAACTAGAATGATATGGACAATACAGTGACCATAGTACATAGATATATGTTTGTTTTATGTTGTTATCCTGTCCACCTTACTACTAAACCAGTTTACCAAAATGAGTTTCGTATACTACATGCTAAACCTGTGATGTGTCTGCTTATTTCTCTTGTAGAATGTGAATAGAATATTGGAGAAGAGCACCCCACTATGCAATGGTAGAGAAAGTAATGCAGATAAGGTTCACGATAGTGAGACAACCCTATTGGTCTCCAAGAAAGGTGATAAAATGATCATGTAGACAGTGAGACAACCCCATAGTCCTGCGTTGATGTAGTATTCAAGTTACTGGCCAGTACCGCTGGCACAAGATCTTCGAACTCGCTGCCTGAATAACTTCGGCTTCTTCAGACTCAGCTACAAGCTGAAAGGCCTCAGTCAGTTGTGTTGTGGCAAGAAGCAGAAGGACTGAGGAAGTCCCTGCAGAATTCAGATGCATACTTTCTGGTGCAACAGCAAGCGCTGGAGGATTTCAGCGCCAAACAAGAGAAAGTAATAAGCTTGCTAAGCATCTTGCCAGCATTATGGGTACCCAGGATATTGTTTCTTGAGCTCTTCTGAAGTGGTTTCAGTTCTGGACTTGTTTTGCTACGGCGTTTATTTGCACTGGTCTCCAACTTTGGCAACCAGTGTATGTGATATGCTGCTTTGTTCCCTATATTTGCACTGGTGGCAAACTTTGATGCCCAGTGGATGTAATATGTGTAGTAGCCGTGATAGCCTAGCGTAAGTTGCTTGCTTATTTATTTCCTTGTTGTCTTGTTTATTTGTTTGCTTGTAGTCAGTGCAGTTCTTTTTCCGCGGTTTGCCAGTGGCCGCAATAACCTATTTTTTAAAACTAGGCCACAATAACCATGGGCTACATATTTACTGTAGTGACCATGGGCCTTCTACAGGTTGTAGAAATAATGGGCCTTCTACCGGCCGTAGAAACAATGGGCCTTTTACGGGCCGTAGAAACAATGGGCCTCTATGGGGTGTAGCATCAATGGGCCTTCTACGGGCCGTATGATCGATTGGCCAAACATGGGCCAATAACGGACCGCATTATGGGTCGTAAACGGGCTAGAGTTGGAATCATCCGTTCATGGGCCGACCATAACGGGCCGTTGTTAATCGGCCGTATTTGATGACGCTGTGGAAACAACCCAATGGATTAACGGGCCACAAATGGGCCGACTATAACCACGGGCTGAATTTGGCCCACAACCAGAAAAGGCCAGTAATGGGTCGTAAGTAATCGAATGCTGGAAATGAGCCCAATAATAAATCGGCCTTGAGAAGGACGAAAGATAACACGGGTTGGAAACGAACCAATGGAATAATGTGCCATTAATGGGTATAAAGCGATACACTGTTCGTTACGGGCCAGTTTCACCACGGGCCGTTAATGGGCCAAGAGATACAAAGGGCCTCATATGGGCCGAAAGACGTCATGGGCATACATGGGTCGGAAGTTATAACGGGCTGGAATCATATTGGACGGCCCAGATGACGCTACTGGGTCTAATTCAGATAGGCCGTAATGGGCCGTGAGTTAGCAGGTTGTAAATGGGCTATATGCGAACATGCCGTTAACAGGCTTTCCGTGGGCCGGCCTGCTACCTTTTGACCAAGTCAAATGAGCCGGCCTTTTCACAGGAACGGGCCTCTGTTGGGCTGTGCCACGTGTCAACGTATCATAGGCATCTTCAGTCCAATGAGTGGATGACATCTATCCCAACGGTGAGCCGACACGTGGTTCCTCTGGCCATTGAGAATTTTACACGTGGAAAATCCCCATTGGTCCGGGCTGTTAACGGGTTATCGGATCAGAACCAGAACCCGATAGCTTAATGGTGACCCATTACGGTGGATGTCGCATGTCGGTTGCCCTTGACGAAAGCAATTTTATGGCGCGCGATTTATCATCATGGAAGTGGACACTTCTGTGATGATAATTTTGGTAGTGTCATGGAATACTTCTACGATAGTACAGGTATGACTATCTTGATTCTATCATGAAATCGTCATGAATGTACATGCATGATAGAAAATGTGACCTACTGTGACAAACACGTATCATCACGGAAGTGGTTTTTTAGTGTGTGGTCTAAACCCTGGGGGTATGATGAATGGGTGTATGGATGGATGAATGCCTCTACGAACTAAACCTCTTGGTTTATATAGGCACCAGGGGTATCTAGGGTTACACATGGTCGGTGGCCACCTAAGGATTCACATGTTGAATCTAAACATACTTGAAGTACACGCCAAGTCTTCAGCCTCCACACTTCGAGGGGCTCCGGAGTCTCGATTATTAGTGGGTTGGTAGTCCGACCCATACATTAGCCCAGCTGGGCTAGGACCCCCCTAGCCCAGGACACTATCTGATGAGGACATCAATACCATTGTTACACCCACAGCCCCTACTGCTACATATACGGGACCAATTACTAGAGCTCGCGCACGCCAATTAAATTATCAGGTACTTTCGTTTCTTGGTAATGATTCTAATGTTCATGAGAATATGATGCTGCCTAAATTGGATACATTTGTTTTGCTTACAAATGAAGGGCCTAGCTTGGAGAAGGATGAACATTGGAGCAAGAACAAGCATGGAGATGATGCCATGCGCAAGGGGAACAAGAACGGAGTTACAAGTGATGATTTCAGGACTTTGAAGCCACCATAATGGGTGCATGAAGCCTTGGATGAAATATACAAGATGCCACTTCATAAATTTCATCCCGAGGCTATTATAGGTGCTGCGTCACCTTTTTATTGGGCCAGGCCCATGTAATTTCGAAATACATAAGTATACGCTATTTTTAGAGTCCGTATGTGTGGGGAAACAAGAGATAGGGTTGATTTCGGACCCCTCCACCAAGGGCCACGAAATTTCCCATCTCTTCCTCCATATATACAGCCCTTAGGGCACCGTTTAGACTTTGGGTTTTGTTTAGATTAAAAGTTCGCCATAGCTGCAACTTCGCGTACTTCGTTTGTGTTCAACGACCAGACAAAGGCGTCACAGAACCCCACCTTGATTAATAAAGCTTTCATCTTATATTCGCAATATCCAGATTGCAATCTTAGTTTCTTGCTTGTTCTTCGTTTGCTCGCAGGAAACAGACCCTCGTGGTCAGGTTGATCGTGCTCCGGCGTGGTCAATAACCTCTCGGAGTTGGTTTAGCGATTGCTAAGGCGCGACGTCCTCGCACGTTCGTAGTCGGATCGTCAAAGTCGACTTCCACCAAAGCGAAATCCACCATCTCATTGAAAGACGGGACACCTTTGCCTCTATCAAGTGGTATCAGAGCTCCAGGTTGCTCGGTGAGATTTTACAGTTTTTCGTAGTTTAGGTCGAGTCTGTTCTTCATACCTATAGTCCACGAAAAAGCCAAAAAAAATTAGGGTTAGTTCATCCCATCCGAACCAATCTGAGCCTTGCATAATCTTTTCTGTATTTGCTTTGTTGAATTTGCGGTTGCATCGTCGTGTCCAGTTGCTGGTCTTAGCGTCTAGTCTTTTAGAGTTTCGAGTTCTGTTCACAGGTTGTCACGTCGCCGCTGCCATATATCACCACCGCATCATCATCGTCGCTGTTGCCATATACCACCACCACATATTCACCGCCAATCCGAATCCATATACGCCACCACATATCCGCCGCCATCACGCCAATCCGAGTTCACCTGCAACATATATCCGCCACCTGTCCGTGTTCCACCAGATTCATCTCCGCCACCAGTCCGAGTTCCACCAGATTCATCTTCGCCACCAGTCCTAGTCCGAGTCCAGTAATTGTTGCATTGTTCTCGATTTCCAGATCACGTGATACTCCGAGTCATGACAAAGAAGGACTCTCCAACTTCCGAGCCATCCGCAGAAGAAAAATAGTTCCAATTTCAAAAAAAAACTAAGTCTAGAAAATTCTGGCTAGGCAGTTTTTAGACCATTTGTAGACTTTTTCGAAAAAAAATTGTTGCGGAGCAAAAAAAAGAGGAAAAAAAGTGCAAAAAAAAAGAGAAAAAAAAATTCAGAGTGTGCTCCTCCCTTGTTTACGTGCCGCGCCGTGATTTTGTTGGTGTTCTAGGCTCGCGTCTCTAGCACAGTCTAAGCCTAGGACCAGCACAATACCGTCGTTGAGCGTTTATTCAACCTTGCATCTCTGAATTGATTATTGCTGACCCTTTTTGCTACCATATTATAAGCCTTCCCAGCTCCACATACATCTACGTCGTGCGTTTGACTCTCCCTGGTAATTGCTCTATCCAAGCTTTGAGAGTTTTGACTACAACAGTTGCCGATCACCGCCTGTTGCTGGGTAAGAACTGGTAAGAATTTGAGTTTTGCTTGACAGATTTGTGACACCCACCACCACCACTTGTTTCGTAGTCTGTAGGATCATATTCTTGTGTATTTCTATTGCTGCTAACCATGCCAGGATCACAAGCCGACGAGATTGACTGGGAGAACTTATCGAACAAGGAGCTTCATGATAAGTTTCAGCAAATGATGACTGAACAGGTGCAAGATGTGCTGAACAATTTTGAAGAGGCCATGGAGAAGATCACTGGCCTTGAGAAGACGTTCGAAACAAAGCTCGATAACAAGTTTAATGAATTGCTCGCGCGTCTTCCACCACCACCACCCGCTGCACCTAACGCACCTCTCCAACAACAACAACAACGACTACCTCCACGTCGCGAAACAGACCTCTGCCGAGCAAGCCGTGTTCCTCTTGCGTTTGGCCAAACTGTTGGTGCTGCTGTTGATACTTCTATGGCTCCTGCTGCTGATGCGGAGGAGGATGATTATGTGGGAGATTATGAGGATGAGGTTGATCAAAATCAGCACTACGTGCAGCCACCTGTACCACCACCAGCAGGTCGACCTCAGGTATATATTCGTAATGGTAGGCCTGCACCACCACCTCAGGTACGAGATGATGTCCATATTCCTAAACTGAAATTGAATATTCCACCATTTGAGGGTAGATATGTTCCTGATATATATCTTACTTGGGAGTTAGAAACTGAACAACGATTTACATGTTTACAATATCCCGAGGAGAGACGAGTTGCTGCTGCTGTTTGTGCTTTCACTAGTTTTGCATGTGTATGGTGGTCTGAACATTGTAGATTATATCCTATTCCAACTACTTGGGGTGCTTTGAAAACTGCTATGCGTACGCGTTGGGTTCCACCATATTATCAACGTGAATTGCTTCAAAAATTGCAGCGTTTAAGACAAGGGAAAAATTCTGTAGAAGAATATTATCAGGAATTACAAACTGGCATGATTAGATGTGGTATTGTTGAGGAGAATGAAGCTATGCTTGCACGTTTTCTGGGTGGATTAAATAGAGAGATTCAGACCATTCTAGACTATAAGGAGTATACTAATATCACTCGTTTATTCCATCTTGCTTGTAAAGCTGAACGTGAAGTGCAGGATCGACAAGCATTGGGGCGAACTAACTTTTCTGCAGGCCGACCTTCATCATGGACACCACGTGCATCTTCTACTTCAACTGCACCAGCACCTCCATCCGGTGCCACCTCCAGCCGTGATACAAGAAAACAGGCACAACCACCATTATCTGCCAAGAGCGCACCTGCGGGGCCTGCACAGCGTTCTTCTTCTTCCATGGCATCAACAGGGCACACAAGTGATATTATTTGTCGTCGTTGTAAGGGAGGAGGTCATTATGCGAGAGAATGCAAATCTCCGCGTGTGATGATTGCTACCGCGGATGGTGGATATGAGTCTGCTAGTGACTATGATGAGGAGACTTTGGCTCTTATTACACGTGAAGAACATGGTGGAGATGATTCTGATCATGAGACGCAATACATGGCTCCTGAAGACGCTGACAGGTATGAATGTTTAGTTGCTCAACGTGTTTTGAGTGTGCAGATCACACAAGCTGAGCAAAATCAGAGGCACAATTTGTTCCATACCAAGGGAGTTGTGAAGGAACGTTCTGTGCGCGTCATCATAGACGGAGGGAGCTGCAACAACTTGGCTAGCATGGAGACGGTGGAGAAGCTTTCTCTCACCACAAGACCACATCCACATCCTTACTACATCCAATGGTTCAACAACAGCGGCAAGGTTAAGGTAACACGTACTGTTCGTGTGCATTTTAGTATCTCTATATATGCTGATTATGTTGATTGTGATGTGGTACCTATGCAAGCATGTTCCTTATTACTTGGTAGACCATGGCAATTTGATAAAAATTCTGTACACCATGCTAGAAACAATCTCTATACTCTTGTTCATAAGGATAAAAATATTACTTTGCTTCCTATGACTCCTGATTCCATTTTGAAAGATGATATTAATAGAGCTAATAAAGCAAAACAGGAGACAAATAAGAGTGAAAATCAGATTGTGGCAAAAGAATTTGAGCAACAAATGAAGCCTAATAATAAACCATCTAGTGTTGCTTCTGAAATTAAATTGAAAGGTGCATGTTTATTTGCCACCAAATCTGATATTGATGAGCTAGATTTCAGCAAATCTGTTTGCTATGCTTTTGTGTGCAAAGAGGCATTATTTTCATTCGAGGACGTGCCTTCCTCTTTGCCTCCTACTGTCACTAACATTTTGCAGGAGTTCGCTGACGTCTTTCCACAAGACGTGCCACCGGGATTACCGCCTATTCGAGGGATTGAGCATCAGATTGACTTAATTCCCGGTGCTTCACTGCCAAACCGTGCACCATACCGTACCAATCCAGAGGAGACGAAGGAGATTATGCGTCAAGTACAAGAGCTTCTCGACAAAGGTTATATACGCGAATCCCTTAGTCCTTGTGCTGTTCCTATTATTCTAGTGCCGAAAAAGGATGGTACATCACGTATGTGTGTTGATTGTAGAGGCATTAATAATATTACTATTCGTTATCGTCATCCTATTCCTAGGCTAGATGATATGCTTGATGAATTGAGTGGCTCTACAATATTCTCCAAAGTTGATTTGCGTAGTGGATACCATCAAATTCGTATGAAATTGGGAGATGAATGGAAAACAGCATTCAAAACTAAGTTTGGATTATATGAGTGGTTAGTCATGCCTTTTGGGTTAACTAATGCACCTAGTACTTTCATGAGATTAATGAACGAAGTTTTACGTGCTTTCATTGGACGATTTGTGGTAGTTTACTTTGATGACATATTGATTTATAGCAGATCTTTGGAAGAACATTTGGAACATTTACGTGCTGTTTTTATTGCTCTACGTGATGCACGTTTGTTTGGTAACCTTGGGAAGTGCACCTTTTGCACCGACCGAGTATCTTTTCTTGGCTATGTTGTTACTCCACAGGGAATTGAAGTTGATAAAGCCAAGATTGAAGCTATTGAGAGTTGGCCGCAACCCAAAACGGTCACACAAGTGAGGAGTTTTCTTGGCCTCGCTGGATTCTATAGGCGTTTTGTGAGAGATTTCAGCACCATTGCTGCACCTCTCAATGAGCTTACAAAGAAAGATGTGCCTTTTCTTTGGGGTACCGCACAGGAAGAAGCCTTCTCGGTATTGAAAGATAAGTTGACACATGCTCCTTTACTCCAACTTCCTGATTTTAATAAGACTTTTGAGCTTGAATGTGATGCTAGTGGAATTGGATTAGGCGGTGTGTTATTACAAGATGGCAAACCTGTTGCATACTTTTCTGAAAAATTGAGTGGGCCTAGTCTGAATTATTCTACTTATGATAAAGAATTATATGCTCTTGTTCGGACTTTAGAAACATGGCAACATTATTTATGGCCCAAAGAATTTGTTATACATTCTGATCATGAATCTTTGAAACATATTAAAAGTCAAGCTAAACTGAATCGTAGACATGCTAAATGGGTTGAATTCATTGAGACTTTTCCTTATGTCATTAAACACAAGAAGGGAAAAGAAAATGTTATTGCTGATGCATTGTCTCGCCGCTATACTATGCTTTCACAACTTGACTTCAAAATATTTGGTTTGGAGACCATCAAAGATCAATATGTGCATGATGCTGATTTTAAAGATGTAATGCAGAATTGTAAAGAAGGAAGAATGTGGAACAAGTTCGTCGTTAACGATGGATTTGTGTTTCGTGCTAACAAGCTATGCATTCCAGCTAGCTCCGTTCGTCTTTTGTTGTTGCAGGAGGCGCATGGAGGAGGATTAATGGGACACTTTGGCGTGAAGAAGACGGAGGACGTACTTGCTACACATTTCTTTTGGCCAAAGATGAGACGGGATGTTGAGCGTTTTATTGCTCGATGCACTACATGTCAAAAAGCTAAGTCACGACTCAATCCTCATGGTTTATATATGCCTTTGCCTGTACCTAGTGTTCCTTGGGAGGATATATCTATGGACTTTGTTTTAGGTTTACCTCGAACAAAGAAGGGGAGGGATAGCATATTTGTTGTCGTGGATAGATTCTCGAAAATGGCACACTTTATACCATGTCATAAAAGCGATGATGCTGTTAATGTTGCTGATTTGTTCTTTCGTGAAATTATTCGCTTGCATGGTGTGCCAAATACTATTGTTTCAGATCGTGATACTAAATTTCTTAGCCACTTTTGGAGATGTTTATGGGCTAAGTTGGGGACTAAACTGCTTTTTAGTACTACTTGTCACCCCCAAACTGATGGACAAACTGAAGTAGTCAATAGAACGTTGTCTACTATGCTTAGGGCTGTTTTGAAGAATAATAAGAAAATGTGGGAGGAATGCTTGCCTCATATTGAATTTGCTTATAATCGTTCATTGCATTCTACTACTAAGATGTGCCCTTTTGAAGTTGTGTATGGTTTCCTACCTCGTGCACCTATTGATTTGTTGCCTCTTCCATCTTCGGAGAAGGTTAATTTTGATGCTAAACAACGTGCTGAATTGATTTTAAAAATGCATGAGTTAACTAAGGAAAACATTGAGCGTATGAATGCTAAATATAAACTTGCTGGAGATAAGGGTAGAAAACATGTTGTGTTTGCACCTGGAGATCTTGTTTGGTTACATTTGCGTAAGGATAGATTTCCTGATTTGCGCAAATCAAAGCTAATGCCACGTGCTGATGGTCCCTTTAAGGTGTTAGAGAAAATAAATGATAATGCATATAAACTTGAGCTGCCTGCAGATTTTGGGGTTAGTCCCACTTTTAACATTGCAGATTTGAAGCCTTATTTGGGTGAGGAAGATGAGCTTCCGTCGAGGACGACTTCATTTCAAGAAGGGGAGGATGATGAGGACATCAATACCATTGTTACACCCACAGCCCCTACTGCTACATATACGGGACCAATTACTAGAGCTCGCGCACGCCAATTAAATTATCAGGTACTTTCGTTTCTTGGTAATGATTCTAATGTTCATGAGAATATGATGCTGCCTAAATTGGATACATTTGTTTTGCTTACAAATGAAGGGCCTAGCTTGGAGAAGGATGAACATTGGAGCAAGAACAAGCATGGAGATGATGCCATGCGCAAGGGGAACAAGAACGGAGTTACAAGTGATGATTTCAGGACTTTGAAGCCACCATAATGGGTGCATGAAGCCTTGGACGAAATATACAAGATGCCACTTCATAAATTTCGTCCCGAGGCTATTATAGGTGCTGCGTCACCTTTTTATTGGGCCAGGCCCATGTAATTTCGAAATACATAAGTATAGGCTATTTTTAGAGTCCGTATGTGTGGGGAAACAAGAGATAGGGTTGATTTCGGACCCCTCCACCAAGGGCCACGAAATTCCCCCTCTCTTCCTCCATATATACAGCCCTTAGGGCACCGTTTAGACTTTGGGTTTTGTTTAGATTAAAAGTTCGCCATAGCTGCAACTTCGCGTACTTCGTTTGTGTTCAACGACCAGACAAAGGCGTCACAGAACCCCACCTTGATCAATAAAGCTTTCATCTTATATTCGCAATATCCAGATTGTAATCTTAGTTTCTTGCTTGTTCTTCGTTTGCTCGCAGGAAACAGACCCTCGTGGTCAGGTTGATCGTGCTCCGGCGTGGTCAATAACCTCTCGGAGTTGGTTTAGCGATTGCTAAGGCGCGACGTCCTCGCACGTTCGTAGTCGGATCGTCAAAGTCGACTTCCACCAAAGTGAAATCCACCTTCTCATCGAAAGACGGGACACCTTTGCCTCTATCACTATCACCCATGGTGTATGCTATTTGCGGATGATCTGGTGCTAGTCGATGATAGTCGGATAGGAGCTAATAGGGAGTTAGAGTTATGGAGACAAACCTGGGAATCGAAAGGTTTAGACTTAGTAGAACTAAAACTGAGTAATGAGGTGCGGTTTCAGTACTACTAGGCACGAGAAGGAGGAGGTTAGCCTTGATGGGCAGGTGGTGCCTCGGAAGAACACCTTTCGATATTTGGGATCAATGTTGCAGAAGGATGGGGGTATGGATGAAGATGTGAACCATCAAATCAAAGCCGGATGGATGAAGTGGCGCCAAGCTTCTGACATTCTCTGTGACAAGAGAGTGCCACAAAAGCTAAAACGCTAGTTCTATAGGACGGCGGTTTGACCCGCAATGTTGTATTGTATGGCGCCGAATGTTGGCCAACTAAAAGGTGACATGTTCAACAGTTAGGTGTGGTGGAGATGCGCATTTTGAGATGGATGTGCGGCCACATGAGGAAGGACCGAGTCCGGAATGATGATGTACGAGATAGAGTTGGGGTAGCACCGATTGAAGAGAAGCTTGTCCAACATTGTTTGAGATGGTTTGGGCATATTCAGCGGAGGCCTCGAGAACTTCCAGTGCATCGCGGACGGCTGAAGTGCGCTGATAATGTCAAGGGAGGTCAGGGTAGACCAAACTTGACATGGGAGGAGTCTGTAAAGAGAGATATGAAGGATTGGAATATCACCAAAGTACTAGGCATGGTCACGAGATCTTTTGGTTTCACCTCTAGCCTACCCCAACTTGTTTGGGACTAAAGGCTTTCTTGTTGTTGTTACGGTGGTAACATTTTCTCCAGCTTCATCCCTACGTGTTGGTTTAATGCAGCGTGCCCTTTTTAAAATCGAAATTTTTATACTATGCGGTTTGCACGGGCATCTCCAACGGTCACCCAACATGGTACCGCATTGGTCCGTGGACCGGTCCAGACGTCCCTTTCCCGCAAACCGGTAGCAAACACGGGGGAGGAGGGCTCTACGGGAGTCTGGCCCGCCACCACGTAGGACTCTCATACCCTTGGCCCACTCAAATTCTCCCACCGGGTCCACTTTCCTTCCACTCCGCCCATGCTTCCCCCTTGCTTTGCATCTGCACCTCCTCGTCCAACGGCGCCGCTTTACCTTTTCGGCTGTCGCCCAGGTATCATACGACGTCTATAGCCCCCACCAACGCGCCTACCCTCCTTTGACTACACAGTCGTCCACCCAGGATCCCTCCGCTCGGTTACCCTCTGCCGCCCTGTCGATGATGTCTATGGAGGACACCGCGCCCGACAAGTATTTGGTCAAATGCCATCAAGCTTTTTGTTGAACTTCTTGTTGTTTTCTATAGTAAGCACGATGGCAGGCTCCTTGATGAAGGAGGATGAGTTGTTGTGAGATGTGTGGTTGGCCGTATCTGCGAACTTTGTAGGCAGGACTCAAGGGGCTCGATCTTTTGGCAGCGCGTGGATGCTTCGTTTCATGCATGAAAGCACTATGCTCTACGACATGCACATTATCCATGAACGCAATATGAAGTCGTTATCGCATCGATGGTACATCATCCGCAACTCCGCCATGAAGTTTTGTAGCACGATTGCATGAGTGGAGACAATGTTGCCATTGGGCGAATCAACCATGGAGATCATAAGTTTTGCTTCCTGTTGCTCTACATGTTGTTTACTTCATTCATTCACTCAATGTTGCTCTACACGTTGGTTACTTCATTTATTCACTTAATGTTACTCTACACGTTGTACATCCCGCACTTTCTGCCGTGATGTACTACAAGACCGAGGGCAGGCCCCATTCACGCACATACATTGTTGGATAAAACTCAAGAGGCAACCTGTGTAGGATGACGTGTGCTAGCTCTGATTCTAGGATCGTTGAATCTGGAATCGGTGAATTCGGAAAATTTGTTGAACATCCGGTCATCTCGGATGTAATATTTAAATTTGAACTATTGTTGTACCGGAGATATTTGCACGATATTTATGGATGAATTATGTTGTTTTTTATAGTTACTCTGAGTGTTGTAGAATTAGAAAAAAAAATAGAAACAACATGAAATTTTTAGTTAAGCGGACAAAACATAGTCCGTTTTATATAAATTATGTCTGAACTTTACTGAACTCAGTCAAGTTTCATGAAATTTGTCTGATTTCTTTAAAATTATTTCAAAACGGTTTCTTTAAACTTGTCTTGACATGGATGCAGATAAGCGTTGGAGATGCCCCAGAAATCTTGTAGGAATTTTATAGGATAGGATTTCTATAGAAAAAATTCCTTTAAAGCTCTTTGGTTTGTAGGAACGGAATCCTATTCCTATGAAGAAATTCTTTCTATCCTCCATATTTCATAGGAAAATAAACATTAATCCTACTCATAGGACTTGAGATACATGTCATTTCATTTTCTATGACTTTTTTACTCCTATGATTTTCTACCCTATGAACCAAAGGAGGCCTATATGTTTAGCAAAAAGAGTCCGGTGCCAAGTGGCACCAGCGGTGAGATGGCAGAAACAGTTTCGACTAACGCAGGCACCCAACATCATCGCAGCACAGCACAGACAGCACCAATCCCTACAACCGCTTCTCGAACGCAACCAAGCACAAAAGAGAAAAAGGGAAAAGCAGCTGAAACCCCATCTGACCCACTGCAATGCAGCTGCGCCACCACGTCACTCACTGACACCCCGCGGACCCACGCCACGCCATGCGCGCAGCGAGCGGAGAATGGGAGTAGGAGTGGACGAAACCTGTGAAGGGACATCCCATGTGCACTCGCAGGGCCCACACCCCCTCCCGCCTCTTTTCCAGCTGGGAGGAATGCCGCCATGTCCCGCCACACCCACACCCACACTTCTACCACTCCGTCGACCCCAACAAATCTTCTCGTCGCAAAATACTACCAATACAACTCATCACAACTATAGTACTAAAAAAAAAGCTCTTCAGTTTAAAAAAAAACGATTCATTCTGCAACGGGTTTTATTACGACATCGGTTCTTCACTCCTTTCATGGCAAAAAAAAAAAAGAAAAAATTGAAACTGGAAGGACAATCGGAAGTTCGGAACAAACACAACACGAACTCTCTCCTACGGCTGATTGATGATTTTCTTCTAAAACTTCACAAAGCAGCTAGTAGAGGACTAAAAATTACTACTACTAGTGACGGATTTTAAAACAAGAACACCCCCACCAAAAATCACGAGAAGTGATCCCAAAAAACGGACAGTCTGATCTCCCACGAAAAAAAAACAAGAGAACTGAACCACCAGCATCGACTCCCTCGATCTCGCCACCACCGCTGTACAGTTTGTGGTCGCATTTGCCGCTGGGTGGGTCTCCTCACCGCAGTGGGTCGGAGCGGGTGCTGGAGAGCTCCCTCCGGAGGCGGTGCGAGAAGAGCCTGCACGCGTCCATGCTCAGGTCCACGGCTGCCGCCAGCGCCACGAACGCCGCCGCGTCCTCCGCGCACCCGACGTGCGGCACCCCCACCTCCACCGTTGGCCGGCTGCACCGCCCTTCGCCCTGCACTGCCGCCGACATCACGAACCCGCGGTAGCTCCCGAAGGGCCAGAGACCATACCCGCCGCTGAAGTCACCACTCCCGCGCGGGCTGCACCCAGGCGACCCGCTCCGGCCGAAGGGCTGCGCCGCCGTCAGGTCGATGACGAAGCGCCCCCCGCGGGAGGAAGGGACGTTGGACTCGGCGACAGAGACGCCGACGCCCATTCCGGTTGGGTCAGGAATCAGGAGCTCGAACCGGTACCCGAGGCTGTCGCCGGCCGCGCCAGCGCCACGCTCGCGCCAGCATTCCAGGCGGCCCCACGGCTTCCAAGTGCCGTCGCCGGGCCGGAGTACAAGCCACGCGCCCGGGTTGGACCGGCTCACGCGGTCGGAACCGGGGGACGCCACAAACGGCGTCACCATGGACGCCAGTGCCACTGGCGAACCCGACAGGTCGTGCACCGTCACCGACCATCCCTTCCGCTCCTTCCCTGCGCGCTCGCGGTCGGAACCGAAGGACATCAGCCAGTTGCGGCTGCCACTCCCTGGATCGGAGTGCATTGATCTGGACCACCGAAATTTTGAGGAATTCCGTCAGAACAAAGCAACATTGGTTTGAGAATTGAGGTTGAATTGTTCAGCATGACGACGATGGCTCACCGAGAGCGGAGGTCGCTGTTGCTGCGACAGGAGAACTTGCAGGTGAACATGGGCTGCATCATGCCGCCCTGCACCTGGAGCACTTGCGGGCTGCACTCAGGTTCGCCATCGAACTGGAACACGAAGCGCGGGTCGGGCTCGGCGCGAACGGTGAGGTTAAGCTGCGCGGAGCCGGAGACGGCAGAGGCCTTACGGCCGCGCTTGTTGATGGAGAGCCAGCCGCTGTGGAACACAATGGGCTTCCCCACCGCGGTCTTGAGGTCCAGCGGGATGACCACCTTCCCGAGCAGCCGGCCGGAGTTGACCCCGCAAGTGGTGCCCCGCCGCCCGGCGTACACGGCAACCTTGAGCCTCGCAGATCGGGCGACGAACAGGGACGGCTTGGCCGTGACGCGGTCGAGGTCGGCCTTGGAGAGGTGGAAGGCGGCCGCCAGTGCGCCCGTCGCGGCGGGACCCTGCGTCATGTCGTCCGAGGGCAGCAGCGGGGCCGCGGCAGTCTGAAGCGGCAGCTTGTTGAGCCGGATCGTGCAGTAGCACGGCGAGGTGGTGGGGTGCACGCCGGCGCCGGCGCCGGCGGGGCGCGGGGCGACCGGCATTTTGAGGGCCAGGTTGCCGACCAGCACCCGCACGAACGGGCACGGGTCCATCTCAAGGCCCTGCTTCAACTCTCACTACGGCCACCTCGCCCTTCGTATCTTCTTCTTCTTCTTCTCGGCCGTGGCTGGCCTCTGTGTCTTGGTTCTGTTTCTTTGCAACGGCGATGGCGGAGCAAGAAAAGGTTGATGTTCTGGAGAGACGATGGGGAAGGTGTGGTGACGAGGGATAATAGGGTACAAAGGCCGCCTTTGGGTGTAGCCAGCCTGGATCCCCTTAGCTGTGGCCGGGGCGGAGCGGGGCCTCTTATTCCAACCCATCCACCTCCCGTAGCACCCACCTACAGATGGGTCCGAGCATACCTGGTCCACCACCACCAGTCGTCGGTTTAAGAAAACATCTCATGACGGTGTCTCTGGAAAAGCGGCCTGCTCGGAGGTGTGACACGCAACTGCACTGGATCCGGCCATGCGGAGCTCTCCCCTGCACTCTCGCGGTAGCGACTGTTTTTCTTAAGCTATTCTCGCCGTAGCGACTTTTCCCCTCAGCAAGTATTTCCTCTCTAATACAGTATATTATGTATCACCATAACCTCAACTATTGATAATCCGGATTGAGCGAGTATTTTTATCTTGCTCATCGGTTGGAGGATCTCCCTGTTATCTTCCTCTCTGGGGCTCCGCGGACGCCAGTTAAAGCGTTTTCTCAGCGGAGCATTTGTAAACTCCGGCAAACCCATTCGGATTGGATCGGGAAGGGAGACATTCTCAATATAAAACCACTCGAAGGGCCACTCTTCGGGTGCCTTCTTCGGTGTGCCGGATAAGTATCCGGTACCGGCGACGCGTCATATCTCGGTTTCGCCCACTTGAAATATTGACCCCCCTTGATTTCGGGGGACGAGGCAGAACAACTTTTTTCATAGTTCGAAATGGGCTTCACAGCCCAAGAATAGCTCGCAAAGAGCAACGTAGCCTGCGATGTGCAGGATGGAGGCAGGTGTGAAGTTGTGCAGATGGAGGCCATAAAACTCCAGAAGCCTGCGGAGAAACGGATGAATTGGAAATCCGACACCCCGCAATAAGTAGGAAACGAGGCATACTTTTTTTTATTTTAGAGGAAAGGCATACGCCCGACTTTATAGATAAAGCCACCAGGCAGAGTCACAACATAGACACCCAAATGGCCATCCGAACACAGCAAGATAAAGAGTGCAAATACATGGCAACCAGCCAGATAAGGCACGCAGGCCAGCAGAGATTCCCACAATATCCGAAACTAAGCCATCCTCCTAGAAAGCCGCAGTAGGGAAGACGCCATAGAACGCATCATAGATAGCATGTCGTCGAAGGCCTCTAGGTCCTCTCCCTTAGTCAATAATCTCCACTGCTGCAAAAAGATATTGGCTTTAAATAAGTAACTGATAGGGTTAGCCGGGAAAGTATGCTCAATAGTGAACTTGTTTCTCGTAGTCTAGAGCGCCCAACAGATCGCAGCCCAGCCCACCCAGAACACCCTTTTAGATCGCCCTGCTAAGGTGTTAACATAATGCCGCAAGTCCTCAAAGGAGGAGGGATTCCAATTAACATGAAGCCAAAGTCTAATACAGCTCCAAAAAAATTTAGCCAAAGAGCAGTGAAAAAATATATGCTCGGTGTTTTCAGTAGCTCCACAAAGAGCGCATCTGTCATATCCCGGCCCGTTCCTCTTTTTGATTTGGTCAACCGCGGGAAGTTTACGACGAAAAGCTTGCCAGAGAAAAAAAATTATCTTAGGAGGAATACGGGCAAGCCAAATGTCCTTGAATTTAGCAGTACGAGCACCCGAGATAAGTTTGGAATAGGTTGATTTCACTGAAAAGCGCCCAGAAGCAGAGTGAGGCCAGCAACCGAGTCCTCTTCCTCCGAGAGCAAGGGAAAGCAGGCAGTAAGACGTTGCCAGTCTTCCAACTCCATAGGAGAGAGAGAGAGCGTCGGAAGTCAAGAACCCAGCCCTGAGCCGAGAGCTCGAAGATAGAGATCTCGGGATCAGAGCAATAAGAAAACACGGTTGGGTAAGCCACCGCTAGAGTGGAATCCCCTACCCACCAATCTAACCAAGAACGAGTGGACTTACCATTCCGAACTAAAAATTTGACTAGGGATCGGAAAATAGGCCGAACTTTAACAAGCTGGCGCCAGAACTGAGAGCCACCCGAAGAAGAGGCGAACATAGGACTCAAGGAGGGGAAATACTTAGCTTTGAGAAGAGAAAGCTATAGGGGGCGCTCCTCGAGGCACATAATCTTCCACCACCATTTAATCATGAGGCATTTGTTCATAACCATAGTATTAATTATACCTAAACCCCCCATGCACTTAGGCCTGCAGATCAAATCCCACTTGACCATTCTGTATTTTTGCTTATTGTCAGTGGAATTCCAATAAAAGGCACCCCTATTGAAAGATCGTGGATGTCGCCTAGAGGGGGGGGTGAATAGGCGTTTTAAAATAATTACGGTAGAGGCTCGAACAAATGCGGAATAAACCTAGCGGTTAATTTGTCAAGCACAAAACCTACAACAACTAGGCTCACCTATGTGCACCAACAACTTATGCTAAGCAAGGTAAGCAACAAAGTGATAGCAAGATATATGACAAAAAACAATATGGCTATCACAAAGTAAAGTGCATAAGTAAAGGGCTCGGGTAAGAGATAACCGAGGCACGAGGAGACGATGATGTATCCCGAAGTTCACACCCTTGCGGATGCTAATCTCCGTTTGGAGCGGTGTGGAGGCACAATGCTCCCCAAGAAGCCACTAGGGCCACCGTAATCTCCTCACGCCCTCGCACAATGCAAGATGCCGTGATTCCACTAAGGGACCCTTGAGGGCGGTCACCGAACCCGTACAAATGGCGACCCTTGGGGGCGGTCACCGAACCCGTACACTTTGGCAACCCTTGGGGCGGTCACCGGTACCCGTCAAATTGCTCGGGGCGATCTCCACAACCTAATTGGAGACCCCGACGCTTGCCCGGAGCTTTACACCACAATGATTGAGCTCCGAACACCACCAACCGACTAGGGGCCCAAGCACCCAAGATAAACAAGCTCAAGGGCACCAAGCACCCAAGAGTAATAAGCTTCTCAACTTGTAACTTCCACGTATCACGTGGAGAACTCAAACCGATGCACCAAATGCAATGGCAAGGGCACACGGAGTGCCCAAGTCCTTCTCTCTCAAATCCCACCGAAGCAACTAATGCTAGGGAGGAAAATGAGAGGAAGAACAAGAAGGAGAACACCAAGAACTCCAAGAACTAGATCCAAGGGGCTCCCCTCACATAGAGGAGAAAGTGATTGGTGGAAATGTGGATCTAGATCTCCTCTCTCTTTTCCCTCAAAAACTAGCAAGAATCCATGGAGGGATTGAGAGTTAGCAAGCTCGAAGAAGGTCAACAATGGGGGAAGAACACGAGCTCAAAGGATTAGGTTCAATGGGGAAGAAGACCCCCTTTTATAGGACCTCCCGAATCCAACCGTTATGCTCACAGCCCGCACAGAGCGGTACTACCGCTCCAAGGAGCGGTACTACCGCTAGGGCGGTAGAACCCCTTCGAAACACAACAGCCAGGAGGCAAAAAGGCCAAAAGAACCTTCGGAGCGGTAGTACCGCTCGACCTCACGGTACTACCGCTCGACCTCACGGTACTACCGCAAGTGGTAGCGGTACTACTGCTTGCGAGCGGTACTAAAAAAATACTTCTGTGCCTACTTCCGCTGAGCAAAACACGAGATTTTGGTCCGGAGCGGTACTACCGCTTAGGAGCCGCGGTAGTACTGCTCTGGTGCGGTACTACCGCTCAGGAGCCGCGGTAGTACCGCTCTGGAGCGGTAGTAAAAAATTACATCCGCTCTAGTCGCGGTAGTACCGCTGCAGCCTTTACCAAAACAACCACAACTTTTGCATCCGGACTCCGAATTCGATGAAACCAAGTTTGTTGGAAAGCTATCGACAAGGGCTAACACAATCTTGAAAGAAATACCAATAATAAGCAAATGAGAAAATGCCCAAAAGAAAATGGTGAGAACCCTTCCTCGGAGAAGACCGGTAAAACCTCCAACACCGAAAACATCATAGAAGACGCATGCAAACTCCGTTTTCGATGAACTCAAGCTTGTCATAAAGATGACCATAAGCTCTAAGACTCACAAAGAGAATCAAACAAGAACCAAGAAACACAATGAAAGGATGCAATGGTTTGAGCTCTCGACGAACGATACGATCAAGCTACTCACTTGAGAGCCCCCCTTGATAGTACGGCTATCGATCCTATAACCCGGTCTCCCAACTACCACCATGAGACCGGTAAAATAGAAAACCTATCAAGGGCAAACCTTTGCCTTGCACATGGTCCAGTTGAGCTAGATGATGACGATCTTGACTCCCTCAAGTTGGACCACCTTTCTTGATTGCATTGGCTCGATGAAGACTAGATGATTGCTCCCCCATAGTTCACTATGGGTGAGCGACTCTTCGGCACATATTCACAAGTCCATTGACACCACAATGGATGGCAAGATTCAAGCACTTGATCTCTTCGTGATTCTACACTTGAACTTGCACATGACAATCTTGATGACGATCACTACTTGATGTCATCCTTTCCATGGGTTGTATGATATCTTCCTCTTGACGCAAGCCCATGGACATGTACCTAACCCCACATAGAACTCTCACAAAGACCATGGGTTAGTACACAAAGTGCAATGGACAATGCTTACCATACCATGGGATCACTTGATCCCTCTCGGTACATCTTCTACGCTTTGTGAGTTGATCAACTTGATTCACTATTGACTTAGTCTTGATCAACCTTAAATCTTTGCAACTCTCTTCATTTGGATGATGTCTTGAAGGTAAACATGAATGATCACACAACCTTCTTCTTCAAGACATGCTTGCAATAAGCTCAACACTCGCATGACCAATCTTTGGATGATTCCTTAATAGCACCTTGGTCAACTCATAAACTCCTTGAAACCAACACATGGACTTCAAGAAAAGCCTATGGACAAAACCTTCAGATATAACTCAAGGCAACCATTAGTCCATAGAGATTGTCATCAATTACCAAAACCAAACATGGGGGCACCGCATGTTCTTTCAATCTCCCCCATTTTGGTAATTGATGACAATCACTTTCAAGAGAGTTTATACAAGGAGTTATGCATCACCATGCAGTGCAACAACCAATGATGCATGAGAATGGGATGCAAATGCTTAGGAACCAAAACCAAAGCAAGGAGAAAACTCAGAAGAATTCTCCACAAAACTCTCTGAAACTCCTCCCCCATTGGCATCGATTGCCAAAATGGGTGAAAAGCTTAGAAGGCCAATATAAAGAGTGTTCCTCCATAAATTGTGTATCTCTCAAAAATAGAGTGGAATGCAATACACATATCCAATGGTAAATACTTGGAGGAAGACAAACTATATTGAGGCCTAAAGATTGCAAAAGAGGATATGCCACAAAGACATAACAAAGAGAGAAACAAGCAATCGAGCAATCAAAAGATACCAATTGAAGCAAGCAATCAAATGATATCAATTGAACCAACTAGACCAAAGATCCTATGAGCCACATGAATGAAGGATATTATGATATGAGCAAAGGAGTGTTCTAAATAAGCTAGAGAAGCTCCCCATGATTTGTGCACACATAAGAATATTTGTATTTGGATACAAAGTGCACAAAATAGGATCATAGCTCCCCCAAAATCAATAGAAACTTACATCCAGTGCAAGTGAGCATATAGGAAACAAAGCCTAGCGCTTGCAACAAGCACATGGTTGAGCAACAAGTAAAAGAGGCAACTTAAGAATAGGCTCAACCAAAATGATGTGTGTGAGTCATGGCGAAGCACTTGAGAAGACTAAAAATAGGATGAGCATTAAGCATCAACATAGTCTTGAAAGAATGAGGCACACGGTGCAAGGCCTATCATTCCCACACACAACTAGCAAATGGGTTCACAAGCTTACTAATACGCATATAAAGAACCTGTGCTTGTGACAACCCGTGGTGAAGATAGAAGATGAAAACCTCATCAAGACGAGGGATACCAATTAAAAGCCTCGTAAAGACAAGCATGAGGAAAATAATCTTCACCACACAAGAGTGCATCAAGATGCAACGATAGAGGACACGCACTCAAGGCAAAAGCTTTCACGGAGCCACCAAAGAAATAACATAAGAAAGACAAGGTGGACGTGAAAGAAAGGATATCAACTAGAGATGTAAGTTCTCTCAAGTGTATAAGGTTCTATGTAGACGAAATCATGATGATATATATCTACAAAGAAGAATGTACACCCGAAATAGTTACAACACGAAGGAACAAGATATCCACAAGGAAGTCATAAATATACCAATAAGATATTTGCTTGAAAGCATAGCACTTGGCTAGATATGGTCTTATTGTATATAAATGAAGTCCAAACACACATCCATCAAGGGCATCACAACTAGCAACAAGAGATCATCGTTGGGATGCTTTGAGAAAGGAAACAAGTATCACAAGATATGAAATGAAAATCATGCCAAGATGCAACCTACACAAGGTTGAATGCAAGAGGAGAAAGCATGAATAGATACTTGTTACCGAGATATCATTGGAAGGATGTAGTAGATACCAATTGAAGGTAGATAGTAGTTCATTGATCATCCTAGCTTGATCCCAATATGCACATGGTGACAACACCTTCCTTGTGAGAGCCGAGCATCCAATGCATCTCCAAATGTTCCTAGAAGAACAACACAAACTAAACGGTACCCAAACTCATCGGGACCAAATAGTTAGAAACACCAATACATAGGACAAACTCCACAAAAATATGTGCATATAGATATGAAAATGAATTTCATGCACATCTCATCCAAATTGAGACTAGGTGGAGTTTTCCCTATATATTGAGTCAAAGAAAGAAAGCATGCCAAATGAAATACATGAAGTAAACATGCATGCTCAAGACTTTCAAAACTCGAAACCAAAAGACAAAGAAATGCCAAGTGAAAAGGATACCAAATGGAGAAATCATCACTTGGAAGATATCATTAAAGATACATCAAGGAATGAGATATCCATTGATACACACTAAACTAAAGATGTCAACCTCCCAAAGAGAGGATGGTTCCAAACAAACCAAGCTCTCAACAAAGTTTCATGATGGCACAAAGTACCAAAAAGAAAATAGAGCCTTCCACCAACACACACTTGATAAGGATCACAAGAAGAGTGTTCTAAAGAAAATAGGATAGCTCCCCCACGAGTTGTGCATTATAAAGAATTTCCTTTTGAATACAAAATGCACAAGGTGGGATCACCACTTTCACTATATCTAGAAAACACTAGACAAGAACAAGAAATTAACAAGATCCACAAGTGGTATGGAAGACAACGGGAGTTGACACAAACCTTGGAAAGAGAAAAGGCAAATAAAAACAAAAGCCAATGTAAAGATGATCAATTAAATTCTACCACACATAAGTGATTACCAATTGTCAAAAGACAAGAAGTATTTGGAAATAATTCCCGGTGGTAGATAGCAAGGATATCCGACATCATCTTCACTCCAAACAAAAAGCAAATTGCAACTTGTAGAGCTAACATGCCACCTAGGAACAAGATAATTTACAATATCAATTATAGGTGACAATATCTCAAATGTACACATTTTATAGGCTTGTAATATGCACATAGCATATTACTCCCCCATAATGTGATACCAATGAAGAAAACTTAACAAGAGGCAATAAGAGGATCCAACACGAGATAATCAATGGAATTTTTAGAATTTGAATTTCTCATGAGAGATATACCACCTAGCGACTAGATAGTCTTGAAATATCAATACTAGATGGAATTACTCATGTGCACACATTTACAGGATTGTGAGGTGCACAAAGCACACCACTCCCCCATTATGGATATTCCATTAATCTCTCACAAGAGCCAACTAAGAAATAAACAAGATGCACTAAGGCTCAACGAACACCACACAAGTACATGATGTGCAAACAAACATACACAAAGGCAATTTGGAGACACATCATATACAAACACATGCAAGGAACAAAACCAAAACATGAAAAGGGGCAAGTAACTTTCAATGTAAACAATTTAAGTACAAGTTACCGCAAGGAGGCACATTGGATATAAGATAGAAACTTGACAACCCAATTGACTTGGCTTGAGACAACAAGAAAGATGAAGTCCCCTTAATTCTTCATAATGTAGCCAAGTCTCCAATGCCCTCCAACAACACCTATTGATCAAGTTTGAGCTTGTTGGTCCCCAACCAAGTTGAGTCCTAAGAGGTTAGTCACAATAGGCTTGGCAACCCAAATGGTTCTTTTCTTGACACCACTTTGAGTACCAACAAACTTGGCAAACACATTGCCAACCTTATCCTTCCCAAGAGCATAGATATCATCAATAATAATTGGGTTGGATAAGTTACCACTAGTGCATGAAGAAGCGAGGTGACCTTTCTCACGACATAAGTAGCAACGTCTACTCTTCATTTTCTTCTCACTTGATTTCTCAACAAGAGAGGCATTAACTTGAGTCTTCTTGGGAAGTGTCCTTTCTTCAACTTGAGGTTGAGCATGAGATTGAACTTGTGGCCTCTTCCCTTGTTGCTTGTTACCAATGGCATTCTTCTTCAATGGGCAATATCTAACATGATGCCCTTCAATTTTGCACTTGAAGCAAATAATCTTGGCCGAATTCTTGACTTGTTTTTGGCCCTTCTTCTCGTTGCTCTTGGACTTCTTCTTCTTCTTATTGGAGTTGAATCCGAGTCCACCTTTGTCATTGGGGGATTTTTGCACACTCAAGATATTGTTGAGTGTGGATTTCCCTTCATGACTCTTTTCCAAGTCTTTCTTCAAAGAAGTGACTTGGGCCTTGAGCTCTTTGATTTCCTCTACATGGTTAGTCTCAACACAAGTACTAGAGGAAGTATAAGCTTCATCGTTAGAGCAACAAGTCAAGGAAAGCAATTCATCACAAGATGTACCAACATTGTGAGTAGATGAATTACAAGGACTAGCACATGGCAATATAGTATTTTGACTAGAAGTGGTGCTAGTATCAACATGAGGCTCACTAGATGTTACCTTAGCAATCATGGCCTCATGAGCTATCTTTAGCACATTATGGGATACTAGAAGATCGTCATGAGAGCTTGAGAGCTTTTCATGGATTTCTTCCAATTTCCCATAATTGCTAGATAGCAACTCAAGTTGAGCCCGTAGCTCAACATTCTCCTTCAAAATGGATGCTTCACAAGTAATAGAATTAGTAGCACAAGCATCATCATTAACAACAAGAGGAGAAGGCAACTTGGCAAGCTCTTTTAAATAAGAAGCTTCAAGTTGAGCATGAGACTCGGTGAGTTTGATGAGCTCACCCTTGATGACCCTTGAGCCATTTTCGAGGTGCTCAAAATCCTCAAGGAGTCTAGCATGAGCAACTTCAAGCTTAGCATTTTTAGTTTCAAAAACATTGGCCACCTCAAGAGCTCTATCAGTAGATTCCTTCACTCTAGACAATTCTAGAGCAAAAGTCTCCTCAAGAGATTCGGAGGTGGTTTGTTCATGTTCAAGAGCTTGAGATAGCTCCGCGATCTCATTTGCGTAATCACGCCCATGAGCTTCCATTTTCTCAATGGTGACCTCATGCTCCTCGAGATGAGATTCCAACTCCTCAATATATTTCTTGCCCTCAATGGCAATGGACATAATTTCCATGAAGTTGGAACGAGCAATTTTATTTTTATGAAGAGCTTTAAAAATCATCTCCCCCTTAGTTTTTAAGGAGGCAACATTATCGTTATCTTCATCATTATCCTCATCATCATTAGCATCAACATCATCATCAAGAGACATATTGGGGTACAAAGTAGGAGATACCTTTGATGCCTTAGCCATAAGGCAAAAAGCAATAGATGATGATGTAGGATCCCTTGAGGCACCATTAAACACCACATCTTGTTCCATGGAGCGTTCGGTTTCCTCTACATTGTTAGCACAATAATTCGAGGAAATAGATGCATTTTTATCATGGCAACAAGACATAGCAAGCATATCATGATGCGATTTAGTCAAGCAATTTCTACATGATATACAAGGACTATCAACACAAGCATGTGAAACATTTGGAGTGCTCGAAGTGTTAAAGCCCAAAAAAGGAGCATTGCAATAATATAGTGATGAAGGATCATCCACAATAAGCATACTATCACCATTGCAATGACCAACACTACTCACCATATCATTACCTTGTGGAAAACCACATGTAGGTGAAGTAGAAGAAGTTGAGAAGACTATACGACCGGAGGTGGAGGGAGAACAATCATCCCCACAAATCTTGGACACACCATATTTATCTTGAAGCTTCGTCCACAACTCATGAGCATCTCGGAACGGCATGAGTTGAAATATAACTACATTGCTCAAAGCATCGAAAAGCACATTAGAAGCTTGAGCATTGAGATAAGAGTTTTTCTCATCCTCTAAAGATAATCTTTGGGGATCCTTTGGAGGAGAAAAACCCATATCTACAATTCGCTCTAAATTTGGGTCCATGACCCTAAAGAGATTAAGCATGCGAATTACCCAAACATCAAAATTTGTGCCATCGAAACTAAGAGTGTCAGAGAATCCTAATCCCCTAGTCGACATCTTTACTCTCTAGGCGGTAAAGCCTAATAAAGAGAGACGAGGCTCTGATACCAATTGAAAGATCGTGGATGTCGCCTAGAGGGGGGGGGGTGAATAGGCGTTTTAAAATAATTACGGTAGAGGCTCGAACAAATGCGGAATAAACCTAGCGGTTAATTTGTCAAGCACAAAACCTACAACAACTAGGCTCACCTATGTGCACCAACAACTTATGCTAAGCAAGGTAAGCAACAAAGTGATAGCAAGATATATGACAAAAAACAATATGGCTATCACAAAGTAAAGTGCATAAGTAAAGGGCTCGGGTAAGAGATAACCGAGGCACGAGGAGACGATGATGTATCCCGAAGTTCACACCCTTGCGGATGCTAATCTCCGTTTGGAGCGGTGTGGAGGCACAATGCTCCCCAAGAAGCCACTAGGGCCACTGTAATCTCCTCACGCCCTCGCACAATGCAAGATGCCGTGATTCCACTAAGGGACCCTTGAGGGCGGTCACCGAACCCGTACAAATGGTGACCCTTGGGGGCGGTCACCGAACCCGTACACTTTGGCAACCCTTGGGGGCGGTCACCGGTACCCGTCAAATTGCTCGGGGCGATCTCCACAACCTAATTGGAGACCCCGACGCTTGCCCGGAGCTTTACACCACAATGATTGAGCTCCGAACACCACCAACCGACTAGGGGGCCCAAGCACCCAAGATAAACAAGCTCAAGGGCACCAAGCACCCAAGAGTAATAAGCTTCTCAACTTGTAACTTCCACGTATCACGTGGAGAACTCAAACCGATGCACCAAATGCAATGGCAAGGGCACACGGAGTGCCCAAGTCCTTCTCTCTCAAATCCCACCGAAGCAACTAATGCTAGGGAGGAAAATGAGAGGAAGAACAAGAAGGAGAACACCAAGAACTCCAAGAACTAGATCCAAGGGGCTCCCCTCACATAGAGGAGAAAGTGATTGGTGGAAATGTGGATCTAGATCTCCTCTCTCTTTTCCCTCAAAAACTAGCAAGAATCCATGGAGGGATTGAGAGTTAGCAAGCTCGAAGAAGGTCAACAATGGGGGAAGAACACGAGCTCAAAGGATTAGGTTCAATGGGGAAGAAGACCCCCTTTTATAGGACCTCCCGAATCCAACCGTTATGCTCACAGCCCGCACAGAGCGGTACTACCGCTCCAAGGAGCGGTACTACCGCTGGGGCGGTAGAACCCCTTCGAAACACAACAGCGAGGAGGCAAAAAGGCCAAAAGAACCTTCGGAGCGGTAGTACCGCTCGACCTCACGGTACTACCGCTCGACCTCACGGTACTACCGCAAGTGGTAGCGGTACTACTGCTTGCGAGCGGTACTAAAAAAATACTTCTGTGCCTACTTCCGCTGAGCAAAACACGAGATTTTGGTCCGGAGCGGTACTACCGCTTAGGAGCCGCGGTAGTACTGCTCTGGTGCGGTACTACCGCTCAGGAGCCGCGGTAGTACCGCTCTGGAGCGGTAGTAAAAAATTACATCCGCTCTAGTCGCGGTAGTACCGCTGCAGCCTTTACCAAAACAACCACAACTTTTGCATCCGGACTCCGAATTCGATGAAACCAAGTTTGTTGGAAAGCTATCGACAAGGGCTAACACAATCTTGAAAGAAATACCAATAATAAGCAAATGAGAAAAGGCCCAAAAGAAAATGGTGAGAACCCTTCCTCGGAGAAGACCGGTAAAACCTCCAACACCGAAAACATCATAGAAGACGCATGCAAACTCCGTTTTCGATGAACTCAAGCTTGTCATAAAGATGACCATAAGCTCTAAGACTCACAAAGAGAATCAAACAAGAACCAAGAAACACAATGAAAGGATGCAATGGTTTGAGCTCTCGACGAACGATACGATCAAGCTACTCACTTGAGAGCCCCCCTTGATAGTACGACTATCGATCCTATAACCCGGTCTCCCAACTACCACCATGAGACCGGTAAAATAGAAAACCTATCAAGGGCAAACCTTTGCCTTGCACATGGTCCAGTTGAGCTAGATGATGACGATCTTGACTCCCTCAAGTTGGACCACCTTTCTTGATTGCATTGGCTCGATGAAGACTAGATGATTGCTCCCCCATAGTTCACTATGGGTGAGCGACTCTTCGGCACATATTCACAAGTCCATTGACACCACAATGGATGGCAAGATTCAAGCACTTGATCTCTTCGTGATTCTACACTTGAACTTGCACATGACAATCTTGATGACGATCACTACTTGATGTCATCCTTTCCATGGGTTGTATGATATCTTCCTCTTGACGCAAGCCCATGGACATGTACCTAACCCCACATAGAACTCTCACAAAGACCATGGGTTAGTACACAAAGTGCAATGGACAATGCTTACCATACCATGGGATCACTTGATCCCTCTCGGTACATCTTCTACGCTTTGTGAGTTGATCAACTTGATTCACTATTGACTTAGTCTTGATCAACCTTAAATCTTTGCAACTCTCTTCATTTGGATGATGTCTTGAAGGTAAACATGAATGATCACACAACCTTCTTCTTCAAGACATGCTTGCAATAAGCTCAACACTCGCATGACCAATCTTTGGATGATTCCTTAATAGCACCTTGGTCAACTCATAAACTCCTTGAAACCAACACATGGACTTCAAGAAAAGCCTATGGACAAAACCTTCAGATATAACTCAAGGCAACCATTAGTCCATAGAGATTGTCATCAATTACCAAAACCAAACATGGGGGCACCGCATGTTCTTTCACCTATGCTTATCGAAACCAGCATGAATCCCTCCAGATAGGAGATAGAAGCCCATTAGAAACATTGGAAGGGAGGAGAGGCACGCATTAGTATGGGCAACCTTGCCCACCTGGGAGTTATACCGGCCTCTCCACGGCAAAACTCTATTACCAACCTTAGTCACTGCCGGAGCGAAATCTTTTGCCAAAAGTTTGAGAGGGGAAATTGGTAAGCCTAGATATTTGAGAGGGTAAGATCCTAGAGAGCAGTTCAGGAGGTGCACCACTCTCTGTGCTTCCACATCAGGTACCCCAGTTACAATCACTTCACTCTTAGAGAAATTAATTTTAAGCCCCGAAAGCACGTTGAAACATAAGAGTATAAACTTTAGGTTCGTGAGGCAGGCCTCATTCAGCTCCACCATAATAATGGTATCGTCCGCATATTGAAGGTGAGTAATGCCATTGGGGATAAGGTGGGAGCTAGCAGGCAAAATGTGCCCGAGAAAGGATATGAGACAGGGCATCCACAATGAAGTTAAAAAGCAGAGGGGACGCCGGATCTCCTTGCCTTAGGCCCCTACCATTAGCAGAGAAGTTACTAGTATGACCATTAACCACCACAGCCATGTGCGCACCCGTAACAAGCTGCATAAAATGATGGACCACCGCACCCTCGAAACCCTTAGCAAGAAGAACCTGACGGAGGAAATTCCAGCTCACCGAATCGTAGGCCTTTTCAGAGTCAAGTTTAAGAACTACAGCCCGAGTGCCCTTGGTCCGCAAGTCATGAACAATCTCATGCAAGCAAAGAACCCCATCCAGTATGAATCTCCCCTTTATAAAAGCGGATTGGGAAGGACTAATGACACGGTGAGCGATCGGAGAAACCCTAGTGGCCAGACCCTTAGCCGGAATCTTCACGAAGTTATTGATTAGAGCAATGGGCCTAAATTGGGAGATCAAGTCAGCACCTTTGATCTTAGGGATGAGAGTAAGCACCGCGTAATTCAGTCTAGAAATGTCAACAGTTCCCAACCAAAAACCTTGAATAATAGCCAAGATGAGGCCTTTTAACTGAGGCCAAAATTGTCTAAAGAAGGGGATGGAAAAACCATCAGGCCCAGAGGCCGCATTGGGATTGGCATATCGAATCGCATCGAAAATCTCCTTTTCAGACGGGGGGATCAACAGACTTTTGTTTTCATCGCTCGAGACCTGTTCGAGGGACGACCAGAAGGACGACACCAACCTAAACCCCAAGTCTGGTTTAGCAGAAAGGAGGGTAGAGTAGAAGTGAACCACATGCCACATGATCACCGATTGATCCGAGATCCTGACGCCCTCAACCATGAGACTGTCGATCAGGCATCTCCACCGTCTGCCGTTTGCGATGGCAAAGAAGTAGGCCGTGGGCGAGTCGCCCTTTAAGGTCCAGTTAATAGTGCCTCTTTGTTTCCAATACACCTCCTCCTGATGATGAATACCCAACAAAGCCTCTTTGAGTCCATACCGAGACTGCCATTGAGCCGCGGAAAGGCCTAGATTATCCGCACGAGCATCAAGTACCGCAATTTGAGCGGCCAAACTAGCCTTGTCCCGCCTAGACTCAGCATAGTGATTATTAGACCAACCTCTGAGGAATCTACGGAGAAAGTAGGAGCATTGATGCCAATCTTCCATCGGACCAAAGGAACGCCGGTTAGAAGATAGAAAAGATGAGATCTTATGCGCCATCATGTCAACGAAACCCTCCACATACAACCATGAAGCATCAAACTGGAATCGCGAGAAGAAAACCAAACGAGTATCATTGTCGAGAATCAAGGGGGAATGATCGGAGCCAACAATGGCCAAGGCTCTAAGGGTAGCCTGGGGGAACAACGAATCCCAAGTAGGACATAAGAAAACCCTATCGAGGACAGAACGGATGGGAGAGGATTGGCGATTCGTCCAGGTGAAATGGGCCCCAACCCTAGGGACTTCACGGATCGCTGTGTCCCTGATGAAAGCGTTAAAAGCATCGGCCAGAGGCCAAGAGAAATTAGAAGAAATCTTATCCGAAGGGTATCGAAGCAAATTAAAATCTCCCCCGATTAGGAGAGGCACCTGACAAGAGTCGATTTTATTGTGCAGTTCATCCAAGAAGTTGTAAGACATAGAGTGATCAGCCGGGCCATAAACCACCATAATTTCAAGTAAGGAGTTAAGGGATCGATGAGAAACCACCGTGCTAGCCCAAAAAATGCCATGGTCAAAGGCAACAAAATCGAAAACATCTTTTTTGGTGCCAAGCAAAATACCACCTGAGTGACCTTCAGAAGCAACAAAATTCCAATTGAATCTGTCAATCCCAGCAACAGCCGATAGTTCATTAGGGGAAAAGGAAGGTTTGAGAGTTTTGACAAGACCAATGAAATCAATATTTTCAGCACGAACTAAATCTTTAAGCTGGTCCCTGCGCCCCCTGGCGCCGAAACCTCTAATATTCCAGAATAAAGCTTTCATCTAAAGGAGAGGTTTTTAATTCTAAGGCTCGACCTGCTCGGGGCCTTGTAGGGTTTAGCACATTTTCCAGCCCCACGCTTAGGCACAACCGGGGAAGTCTGACTCCTATCAGCTCCCCCCTCAACCCCACCGGCCACAACCAGTGGGGCACCCGGTCCCATCCCAGCCTCCTTGGCTTTAGCAATGTCAGCCTGCACAATTTCATTCGCCCTAACCACACCAAGCAAGGAAGAGGGAGAACCCAAACTAGCGTCTAAACAAATGCCCACATCTTCTAAAATACTAAGCAAGTAATCATCAGATTGAGATGGGAGAACTAACCGAACAGGAGAATGGACAACATTGGTAGGAGAGGAAGGGACTGGGTGCGAACCTGGAGGAGGAAGATCCCGAGCCACAGCGCGCCGGGCAGCCCGATCAAACACCCGCTCACCACTGTTGGAGATGCGACCACTCTTACGCGCCGTGTAAGCGGGCGAGCACACCGGCACAGGATGAGGCCGAGAGGGAGACGCCGCAGCAGAAGACGGACCCGAGGCCGTCGCCAAATCAGCGTCGAGCCTGCGACAGAGCCCAGCCGTAGACTGCCTTGACTCCCCGACGCGCTGCTTTTGGCAGAGAATTTCTTGACCGACGATTTCTTCTTCTTCTTGGATGCCACAGGGCCAGCCGGGGGCAGGTCTTCAATGCCAGAGAGGGATGGGGAGGCAGGGCGGGCTGGGAGGTTATATCACACCACCGAAAAAGGTGTGCCCTTAGCCCCACCAGAAGCAGCCCCGGCACCCGAGTCCAGCAACGAGACATTAGCCCCCCGCCCGTTCGGTGCATTCTCCTTCAACATATCCTGGTCTTTTGGGGAGAGCCCATCCCATTCCGACTGAGTGAAACGGTGGTCATTGCCATGCATGGAATCATCGGGACACCCGTCCCCATCTGCACTCTTGTCATCATTGCCAGAGGCCGGTGGCGGGGGAGGAGGAGGAGGCGACACCGAGCCCGAGGTGCCCTCCACCCGAACCCTAAGCCGAAAACCACCAGCAGAAGGGAAGACGTCAATGGAGCCTTGGATGCACAGGGGATCCACACACCAGACCCGCAGACGAACCGGCCCAAGGACGGCCAAAGACTCCTGGTCGACCTCGATAGGCTTGCCGATAAGCACCCCGAACGCCATCACAAACTCCATGGAGCGAACAACAGGAGGAACATCTTCAATTAGAACCGAAACATAAGACAAACAGGAGATAGCCTTGGAACCATTTGAAGCAGCCTTGACCAAGACAACCAGTTGATTCAGAGGAAGCGTGAAGCTAGTGCAGGAGGAAATCATGTGGAGGCTTTCTTTGGAGGGAAATGTCGCAGCAAACTCAAAGACTGAGAGCTGGTGAATCTGCCAGTCCCATCCCCCTCGTCCCACAAACGGAGCTCATCAAGCAGAATCTAGGGCGTGATGCGTTTGGCCTGGACAGTAATGATGCCAACATTGGAGAGCGCAGGAATAGAGGCAGCAGCAGGGACCTCCTTGTCTAAAGCGAAGAAAGAGCATCCAGGAAGGCCAAGGCCATAATGAACGAAGTCAGGAGGCTTAGAGAGATTCTTACAATCTACCGTGAGATGATCATATTCCCTACAGATGAGGCAAAAGGGGGGTTTTGGCATCGGGACTGAAAGTGGCCAGGGCGGTGACACGCGAAGCAGGTGAGAGTGGGGTTGGCGACCTGAGATTGAGGAGGGATGCGACCAGGACCACGGGGAGGAGGGGGAAGAATACCATCACCAGACGCGCCGGGCCTAGATCCAACGCCCTGCCCGACAGCAGCACCAGCGGGGCGGTGAGCCGGAGCCCCCGACGCACCACGCGGAACGAAGCGGGACGGGCCTCGAGCAGCCGTCGCCGGAGCCCGCACCGACCCACCACCCAAGGGAGCAGCACCCTGCAGGGAAGCGATGGAGCCTGCCCCAAAGAGCCAGCCCTATTCCCCGCAGCCGCCGCCTCCCACGGGTCGGCCGTGGCCAGAGGAGCACCAGGCAAAGGAGGCAAAGGGACCGCCGTCCTAGATCCGGAGGCGCGCGGGGACGAACCAGGCACAACCGTCGCCGACCCCACCACCGGGGCCAACGACGCCTGGAGCTTAGAGCGCAGCGCCGCTTCGTACTCCAGATCGGCCTTCGCGTCATAATTTAGTTTCCGTTCATAATCTTTCTCGTGATAATTCTGTAACTGTGGAATTTGACAAAGTTGGCTTTTCTGTTAAGGACGCTCGCACCAGGATGATTCTTCACCGATGTGACAGTCCGGGCAACCTCTACCCAGTTCAGTCGCCGTCATCTTTGGGTGGTCCTCGAGCCCTTTCTGCCGGCATCGATCTTTTGCATGCTCGCCTCGAGCATCCTAGCACTTCTTCATTTCGTCAAATAATGCGAGGATTTCCTTTTTCATGTAATAAAACGGCCGCTCACTTTAGTGAAGCATGCCAATTAGGCAAACATGTTCGCCTCCCTTTTACTTCCTCATCCATAGTTGCTTCCTTTCCGTTTGAGTTAATTCATAGTGATGTATGAACCTCTCCAGTACCTAGTAACTTTGGTTATCTTTATTATCTTGTTATACTGGATGATTATTCTCACTTTGTGTGGACATTTCCTCTTCATAGGAAATTCGATGTTCCCACTGCCCTCATTGCATTTTATGCTTATGTTTCCACACAGTTTGGGCGGTCCATCCTCGCAGTTCAAACCGGCAACGATAAAGAATTTGACAATCTCACCATTGGCCACCTTGTTTCTTCCGACGACATAGTGTTTCGCCTCACCTGCCCATACACCTCCCAGCAGAATGGCCGCGTTGAGCGCATCCCATGCACTCTCAACAAGTGCGTGCGTACTCTACTTTTCCATGCGTACATGCCATCTCAGTTCTGGTTTGATGCTCTCGCCACCACCACCCTCTTCATCAACCTCCGACCCCGTCGCCCGCGCTGGAACTATGCGCCTCACCATCTTCTATATGGCATCTACTTCGACGCTGGCTGGGTGGGCTGCCCGTACACCCGACTTTCCACTTCGGGTTATTGTATCTTCCTTGGACCATCACTGGTTTTGTGGTCATCCAAGCGGCAGCCCACGGTCTCCCGGCATAGCGCTGAGGCTGAGTATCGCGCTGTGGCCAACATCGTTGCTGAGTGTTCCTGGCTTCTTCAGCTTCTTCACGAGCTTTTGTGCACTGTTGGCAAGGCCACGATGGTCTACTGCGACAACGTCTTCACCCTCTACCTCTCCGTCAACCCAGTTCATCATCGTCGCACCAAGCATATTGAGCTTGATATCCATTTTGTTCGGGATCAGGTGGCTCTTGGCCATGTTCGTGTTCTACATGTTCCCACCTCCCAACAATTTGCCGATATCATGACCAAAAGGCTTGCTCACAACGTCCTTCGAGGAGTTCCCGTCCAGTCTCTGCGTCAGCAATGGCGCCGCTTCGACTACGAGGGGGTGTTGAGTATATGTATTTAGCACGTGTATTCCTTGTACTCCAAGTCTTCCTCCTTGTGTATAGTTGAGGATAGGACTTCCCTATGTACTATATATACATGTGCATATGCACCCAATCAATACATTGAGAGTTGCATCCTATTCCTCTACAACAAGATGTCCATAGGCCAAGCGAGCTAGACCATATTTCGATAGGATTGATAGGGCCTCTAAGGAGTCCAACTGGACGATAATAGCTAGGTTCGTGTGCTAAATTGTAAGAGTCATCCCCTGCATTATCGCATGAATCTCCACTTCCAACGCATTGGTGTAGCAAACCGATAGGCAGCAAAGATAACAGACACGTTCGGTCTCCTGAGAATCGTACCTGCCGGGGCCGACCTGTCGTGCACCAACAATGAACCATCGACGCACGTAACTACTTTTTTTTATTGGAACCGGTTCTACTTTACTTTAACATAATGGAAATATACATGGAAACTGATGGGTGATTCATTCGGCTCACTAGTTTATATCATCATGCTTACCTGAGTGGAAGTTTAGCTTACCGCCGGGTGAATGCAACGGTGTTTAGGATGCCAAAGGTGAAGTCACATGCTCATCAGACATGCACAGAGAAAGTGCCAATACACGACCGAGAGGCGGGTTAGTTCTTTTTTATAAAGTGTGAATTTTATGACTCAAAATAAAATATCAAGAGTATACAAACACAATGAACACATACACAACCTCTGGATAATGAGGATGTACACAACGAACATCAACACACACAATTAAATAACAAAGCCATACAAGATCAAAACTTTGCATATGCAAGGGAAACACTCAAAAGCGACCAGATCCACGATCGGCAAACTACAATAATGACTATCCACACCAACCATCTCGTGACACCACAAGGATGATGATATTCTTCAACAGCAACGCTTTTAGGAAGGGAGTGACGCTCAATCGCTGCCATCACTGGATCAAACCACGCAAGGACTGAATCTAGGCTTTCATCTTGATGAACTAATCCGAGCATATCCAAACAATGCCTCCAACAAGGTAATGGTGTAAAACCATCGTCATTGTCTGGTATGACAAACTCAGGTCAGGCCTATGCTTTACCCTGGAGCTCGAGCCTGGGTGCTTCACTGGCACCACCATCAACGTCACTTATGTGTTACCATCACCACTTTTCCATGATACCAGCAGCTACATGTGATGTGTGACCATCCCTGCTACACAACCATCCCTATGCGTCAAGCAACCGTCCATAGTTTGCATCTCACGACCGAAGTTAACCACCGGATTAGGAGAGAGAAATCCTTATGAAGATCTTTCAGTAGCCACCGCAATCCGCAGCGAGGCCCTCGCCGCATACCGAAGTGGTCATAGGACTAACACTAACGGCAGAGCACACCACCGCGGACTATCACCTCGCTGGTGAAAGCCATGCTAATACTCATCGGTCTAGGAGACATGCCCAGAGCTAGTGCAGAAAGACAAATTATCATCGCCGCCCCATGCCGCATGCTGAGTGCAGTCGCTAGAAGATCGGGAGTGCATGTGGGCCAAACTGATGCAAGACCTCTCGATCGGAGCACTAAGCCCGCGCCAAGCACGCCTGCCGCACCAGCATGAAGAGAACCGTGACATTCATCACATACTCATATCATGTGTTTAACTATGTCCCCAAGAACAGCCGAGCAGGCGCATCATGGCTCGCATGGCGACCACCATCGTCGCCGCCAGATCGGTGGACCTGCCCACTAGATCCAACAAACCACATGATACAGCCATTGCCCAAGACATAGGCCAATACCGTGTGCACCTACACTACGTGCCACAAGCACCATGGCCCATTGTGGCTACCTCCACCATGCTGCCACCCGTGCATGCATGCTCGCTGGAGAAACAGTCCCGTCGCCTTGCCCCACCTAGAGAAACGCCCCGTCTCCGTCGTCCTCTGATCCAGCCATGCTTTGTTGACCGACCCTCGAGCTGCGGCAAGACGATGGATGGGAAGGGCATATAAAGTTGTGAAGGAGTTTTTGCCCCTAGAGTCGCCAGGGGTGGGAGAAGCGGGTTAGTTGGTGGGAAGAACAGAAGAGCGATATGCTCATAGAGAGTCTCTCGGAAGAAAATATCTCAGCCAAGGATGGTAATAGAACGTGGTGGAGTGTCTATAGAGGACACACACAACCACAAGTTAGCAAGAACAAATGATCCAAGTGTAGGTAGGACAGGGTGATGTAGGAACCTCACATGACAAGAGGAGGAGATCATTGGTTTGTCGAGAGAAGAACAACATGAAGGGGTTGCAAATGGCCGCACTGGAGCGCCAAAGGCATCATCACCAAACCCTAGAAGAACACCATCTCAAGTGAAATACTCGAGGAAGCCAATGGAAGCTTCACTACACCAAGCAGTGTCATTTCCAATCCCCAAGTACCATACACCGCCACTTCCCTTTCCCTTAGTTGTAGTGGCTACCAGTGGACATTTGTGAAGTCTTGTCCCCGACCTGGAAGAATATTGCTGTTGCTTCCCTTTCCCCTGGCTGGTGCTTGCTTGCAAGCGAGACCAGTCTCCTACCGCTATAAAGATTGGGCCTTGGTTTGAGGCTTTGGTCCGCCAGTCGAAATGGTGGATCAAGAGGTGATCTTGCTCCTCGACACTCCTTGGATCTAACGAGTGAATGTGTTGTCACAATTAACATAATTTTGGTGCTGATGACACATATGTTGTATGGGGGAAGATATCCGGGGATATGGTGTCTGAGATGACACGATGCTCCAATCAACCCCGGGCCTTTAGATCATGTTCCAATGTGGGTGATGAATGCACACTTGATGGACAACTCAACCACCATAAAATATACAAAAAAACCTGATGACTCTATATTTTACGCATTTTAGAGATCATTTGTTGCACGTTCTCTTTATATATCATGTCCCATTGAACCAAATAGTTGTCCATTAGGTATGATTAGCAGGTTTTTCACTTATTATTATGTGCATTGCTCATTTAGTATTTTTTTAGTTTTCTTTGTTTTCTTGTGTCAACATGTGTTTTGGAGCAACCTAGTACCAAGCACGATGAAGGGACCAAGGATGGGTTCGATACGGAGTCAGCAAGGAGCCAGACTTAGCCATTTCGAAGGTTGGAACAAGTCATTTTACAAAGTGCTCCAAATCAAGATCTAAGACTAGAAATAGATCTGCATCATTCATACAAAACAAACAAGCACAACAACGTCAAACTCTGAGTTTGTACGATGAATTGGCAACCATTTTACCGAAGAAGGTCGGGCAAAAAGACGACCTATCATGCAAGCACACACGGTAATTTGGCAGTCGTTTGACATGCACACAACTTTGAAAGTTGACCTTCTAGACGGGATTATTCACCTATTTTATCCCCGTTTGATCCCACGTGATCCTTGGCTCGCAAAGAAGAAAATGGGAGAGGATAAGGCTCATCTTGAGCCCTTGGATGAAGCCCATCAAGAGAGGAGGCTAGTGAGGCTCCATATATATTATCCTCAACCCAGGCCACCACCATCAAGAGAGAACTCATCTCATTCATCCACAACCATATCCATTGCCGCTCCACACCATATAAGGAGGGACAATGCCAAGGGAAGAAGGAGGAGGCTCCACCACGACCAGCACCAGCCTTCGGGCTGGTACCCTCGCATCAGCACCGCCACCGCCGGTGGCGCCCCCTGATACGTCTCCAACGTATCTATAATTTATGAAGTATTCATGCCATGTTTACAATAGTTTTATATGATTTTGGTATGATTTGATTAGAACTTACCCGGACTGATGCTGTTTTCAGTAGAACTATCATGGTGTTGTTTTTGTGCAGAAATAAAAGTTCTCGGAATGCGCTGAAAATCAACGGAGATTTTTCTGGAAAATATAAAAAATACTGGAACGAAAAGTTATAGGAGGGGACTCCTGTGGGCCCTACTAGGGTGGAAGGCGCCCCCACCCCCTGGGGCGCGTCCTGAGGGAGTCCTGGATTAAGGGGTCCTCGGATAGCCGGACTATCTACATGAGCCAGACTGTTGGGTTATGAAGGTACAAGATAGAAGACTTCTTCCCGTGTTCGGATGGGACTCTACTTGGCGTGGAAGGCAAGCTTGGCGATTCAGATATGTAGATTCCTTTCTCTATAACCGACTTTGTACAATCCTAGCCCCCTCCAGTGTCTATATAAACCAGAGGGTTTAGTCCATAGGACACAATCATAATCATAGGCTAGACTTCTAGCGTTTAGCCATTACGATCTCGTGGTAGATCAACTCTTGTAATACTCATATTCATCAAGATCAATCTAGCAGGAAGTAGGGTATTACCTCCAAAGAGAGGGCCCAAACCTGGGTAAACATTGTGTCCCCCGTCTCCTGTTACCATCGACCTTAGACACACAGTTCGGGACCCCCTACCCGAGATCCGCCGGTTTTGACACCGACATTGGTGCTTTCATTGAGAGTTCCGTTGTGTCATCATCGAAAGGCTTGATGGCTCCATCAATCATCTACAACAATGCAGTCCAAGGAGTGATTTTCCTCCCCGGACAGATCTTCGTATTCGGCAGCTTCGCATTGCGGGCCAACTTGCTTGGCCATCTGGAGCAGATCGACAGCTACGCCCCTTGCCATCAGGTCAGGTTTGGAAGCTTGAATTATGTTGCCGATATTCGCGGAGACTTGATCTTTGACGGATTCGAGCCCTTGCCAGCCGCTCCCCGCCGCCTCGATGAACATGAACTAGATCTATCATCAGGCCGCACTCAAGGGATAGCGCGTGTACCTGCTTTGGACCTAGATCCGGAGCAGACTGCATCGTTCGAGGACGGGAAGCTTAACCCCGCCGCAGAAGCCGCAGACTCAGCGGCGATAGAGCCGCACACAGAACCAACCTCGAGTGGGCCCTGTGTCATCGGAGCCCCGGATACGTCTCCGGCCATGGGTTCCGAACCGAGTACATCTGCGCCCATCGAATCTGATGGGCGCCGATCTTTGAGTTCAGCTCCGCGGACATCTTTCGGCACTCACCTTTTGGCGATGTGATCCACTCATTAAAAGCCCTCTCCTTGTCCGGGGGCTCTCAGCCGAACTATATCCGGCTTGAGTTGGAAGCTGATGACGGAGAATCTCGCTTCCCACCCACCACCCACTACATAGCCACTGTTGAGGACTTAACCAACATGCTTGACTATGACTCCGAAGACATCGATGGTATGGACGACGATGCCAGAGATGAGCACGCACAAAAACCACCGCCCACAGGGCGCTGGATAGCCACCTCCTCGTATTACATATACATGGTGGATACACCCGAAGAGAATAACAGCGACAATGAAAATCCAGTCAAGGATAAACCCCTGAGATACAATCAAAGCACCGGCGTCAGCGGCGCCGCTCTAAGCCACGCCGTGGCAAAAACAGCAATACAATCACAGGAGAAAACAATACTCCGAACAACACCGAAGATAATGAAGACCCCGTCAAGCCAACCTCCGAACAGGACGAACGGGAAGATGGGCAAGCTAGCCCTGATGAACAGGCTACAAACGAAGACGCGGAGGATAGTTATCGGTGTCAAAACCGGCGGATCTCGAGTAGGGGGTCCCGAATTGTGCGTCTAAGGCTAATGGTAACAGGAGACGGGGGACACAATGTTTACCTAGGTTCGGGCCCTCTTGATGGAGGTAATACCCTAGTTCCTGCTTGATTTATCTTGATGATATGAGTATTACAAGTGTTGATCTACCACGAGATCGGAGAGGCTAAACCCTAGAAGCTAGCCTGTGGTTATGATTGTTGTTGTCCTATGGACTAAACCCTCCGGTTTATATATACACCGGAGGGGGATAGGGTTACACAGAGTCGGTTACAGAGAAAGGAATCTTCATATCTTAACCAGCAAGCTTGCCTTCCATGTAAAGGAGAGTCCCATCCGGACACGGGGCGAAGTCTTCTGTCTTGTATCTTCATAGTCCAACAGTCCGGCATATGCATATAGCCCGACTGTCCGAGGACCCCTTAATCCAGGACTCCCTCAGTAGCCCCTGAACCAGGTTTCAATGACGACGAGTCCGGCGCGCAAATTGTCTTCGGCATTGCAAGGCGGGTTCCTTCTCCGAATACTTCAAAGTAGATCTTGAACATAAGAATCGTGTCCGGCTCTGCAAAACAAATTTCACATACCACAGTAGAGAGTATAATATCCCACGAGTCCAATCTGCTGACAACGCATAACATGACATCACGCCACGGCCCTCTTTATTCGAACCGTTTTTGTCCCGCCCCTCTGTGTTTTGAGGTACGGTTTCATTGGCACGTCTTGTCAAAGCAGAGATTGTGTCCCCTTATCATGTGATTCTCATCAACGCGGGTATGGGTAACCCAACCGTGCCATTAGCATGGCGCTTGGGAAATAAGCGAGTTTTAGGGCGAGTGGGGAGGCACATGATTTTTACTGCCTTTATAAAGGGGTAAGGTTTCCCCTCTTTCACCCACGCCCTCTTCTTCCTCTGCTCATCCATTCTCAAGCTCCAGCGCCCAAGCACCCATCTCTTCTGCCCAAAAAGTACTGCCACCATGTCTGGATCTGGTGCGCAAGGCAAATGGATGGCCTCCTCCATCAAGGAGAAGGATATCAAGAAACTCCGGGCGGCCGGATACCTGGCCAAGAAGATCGCACACCGTCTCCCGGCGGCGGGACAGATCGTCCCCACTCTGGAACCCCATGAGAGGGTTTTATTCCTCCCTCACTTCGTCTGTAGGCTGGGGTTCCCCCTCCGCCCATTCGTTCGCGGCCTTATGTACTACTACGAGATAGACTTCCATGACCTATCACCCAATTCCTTCCTCAACATCTCGACATTCATCGTCGTGTGCGAGGCCTTCCTCCACATCCCGCCACACTTCAGACTGTGGCTAAAGGTTTTCAACGTGAAGCCAAAGGTGGTAGGCAACGAACATGCCGAGTGCGGAGGAGCCATGGTGAACAAGATGCCTAACGTCAAATGGCCATCAGGTAAATTCAACGAGTCCGTCAAAGGATGGCAGCAACAGTGGTATGTTACTGAGCCACGCGACACCAAATGGGCTGCCACCCCCGAATTTCGATCTGGAGCCCCACTGCGGCTTGTGTCCTGGCCCGAAAAGGGCCTAGACTGGTCTATGTCAGACGAACTGACGCTGCTCCAACCGCGTATCAAGAGCATGGTGGACAAGAATATCAAACTTGTCCATGTGGTCCAGGTGATGCTAGTTCGCCGGATCCTTCCCTATCAACGCCGGACTTGCAATCAATGGGAGTTCAGTCCGGCCAAGCACCAAACCCTGCTAGAATTCTTTGGCACGACGCACAAAGACATCTGGAAGGTGCTATTCAAGTCTGGCAAGTCGTGGCCAGACACCGCCGAGGATCGTGGGCACAAATTTTCCCGCCCTTCAAGTTCGGTATGCCTTTACACATTTCCAGGATGTATCTTTTATTTACATACTCTGGGGAAAACACCTAATATTTCCCTAATGATTCCCCCAGGGCTGGACGAAGACGGCGGAGCGGATCTACTGTCTGGCTCCACTGCCTGAGGAACAAGCCGGCCCACTTCTGATGAAGATGTTGGTCCCGGCGCCATATAAGGCACCGAAGAAGAAGGCCAAGGAGACCAGGGGCGACCTTCGTCGTAAGGGTGCTTCAGACGTGATGTCCGAAGACACCAAGACCCACTCCTCCGCCGAGAAAGGCTAGGAAGAGGAAGAAGAAGAAGAGGAAAGCCAGTCCCCCTACAAGGGGGAGAAAGAAGAGGGCGGCCTCCACACGTTTGAAGGCCGAAACGTCTAAGAAAGGGAAAGCATCCCCTCCAGACGAGCCTACCGTAGCCGCCGACAGCAGCCCGGAGTGGGAACCCAGGGTCAAGCCCCTGGCCAAATCATAAGTACAAAGAAACCCGGACACATCCATATATCCAGTCTCACTTTTGTATGGTACTAATGTATTGAGTCACATATTCCGCAGCCCGGCCGGGTCCGAAATCGAGCGATCCTCGTCGGAAGATTCGCTGGACCCGGATGCGATGGATAGCGAGACCCTCCCGACGGCCTCCTCTCCCGAAGGCGCGGACGGCACTGAGGTGTCGCCTCGAAGGGGCCCAAGCCAGGGTGAAGCTCAGGAGACCGCCGGGGGGTTAAACCTCGGCAACCGGACACACGGGGGAGCAGACCCCCATGGATGTTGAAGGCGGAGGCCGTCCTGAATTCGGCCCCCAGCCAGAGGTAACTCTGGAGACCAAAACGGCTCTGGAATCAGGACGACAGCCTTCATCAACAGAAGGCGGTGCGCCTATTCCACCGGTGACCTCAGTCCATCCAAAGGTGCCAGATACTTTATTGGCAGCGCTGCAAAGCACTTCCATCGTTGAAGAGCATCGTGCCCTTATGGGTGCGGTGATTGAGAATGTCCAGCTCGCCAAAAGTGGGTTGATCGAAGTTTGCACCAGCCTTCTAACAGGCTTTGAGGTAAGTTAAAGAATGTCATAATATAGATAGTAGCCCCTGATACATTGTTCGGTGTTTCAGAAAGAAAGCTGGACAGAGGATCAAATATATTTCATAGGAGACTAATTAGGGAATACCTATGTGAATGATCAGTCGTCGTTAGTGATTGCAACCTCTGATACTGCGGAGGTCTCCGGACTGAAGGAGAGCCTGGAGCGGGCCGAGAAGGAGCTCGGCCAACTAAAAGGCAATTGGAAGATAACCAAGGTATGGGATAATTGTTTGTATTAATACAAGTGGTTAGGTATTTTGACACTAAAATGTCATGATATGTATTAGGAGTTGCGACCGAAGTCAAGGCTCTTAAGAAGGTGGTAGCCGAGGCCGAGAAGAAGGCGGCCAAGGAGCGGGCCACTCATGAAAACCACGAGGCCTGGGTCAGTGAAGTTCAACAAGAACTCCAAGAAGCCATAAAGAAGTGTGAGACCTTGGAGCAGAGTATAAAGGATCAAGAGTCCGAACTCACCAAGGCTCGCCAATCCGCACATGATGCCCGGGCTGAAGCCCAGGGCGCCCTCCAGGAAATCCAGGAGGCCTGAAAGATCGCAGCGGGTAAGGCCTTTATTATGCAGAGCAAATATGCGAAGGAAATATTTCGTTTACTGACCCGGATTCGGAGTTCTCCAGGGGTGTTTGCGGATCTGCCGCGTAGCGTGTCTAACGCCGAACAATTCTACCGAGCCGAAGAGGGGAACTCTGCGGAGAAACTATTCTGGTCGCAATACTTTGCGCCAGAACACCCCGTGCCCTTTACCGATCAACTTAAGCAGCTGGTCGAGCTGCATAGGGTGGCCGAACTAGCCTTCAAGGATTTGATTATCCGACTATGGCCTGCTAAAGTGATTCCCAGCAGCTACTTAAGACTTGTGAAGCGGCTGGTTAATGCCTGCCCTTGGCTTGACGCCATCAAGCGGTCGGTCTGCAGCGAAGGTGTGCGAATGGCCTTTGCCCGCGCCAAGGTGCATTGGGCGAAGATGGACGCTGTGAAGCTGATGACCGAAGGACCGCTCGAAGGGAATGAGCATCGCAAGCTCGAGCTGTATTATGACAGTGTCCTGGAGGGATCCCGCCTTGTGGCGCAACAATGTGCGAAGGATATTATATTCCCATGAGTGTATGCATGTTACCCTATGATGTAATATGAAACAAGATCGTGATGTAAAATAATGCTTGTTATTCAAATTATTGCCTCCTGTGCGGCCGTTTTTAAATTAATGCTGAGAGTTGGCTAGTCGTTGGCTTCTGCCCCCACGTAGGAAGTATGGGGGTGTTCGGGATAAATCTAAACACTCTTTACTCCAGATTTTTGGTCCTTGAAGGAGGTGTTTCGTGTGACGAACCAGGCAATTGGACTATAAGGCTCTATCACCCTAACTTAACCATAGGAGTTTGACAAAAAAAGGTAGGCGCAGCCCCTAGTGTTCGGAAGACCAAACTTGGGGCATTATAGAACACCTGATCGGATAAAAACCGATCCGTCGCACAATGCATCAGTTATCGCGTAATGCGGAAGAAATCGTTAAGGATTTTGTGACGTCTCGAACAGCTGACCAGCTCTCGCTGCATCATGACAGTCAGTTTTCGGCTTTCTTTACTGAGGTGCTCGTCCGGAAGAACCGGGACACAATTGCAGTAGTTCTCCCTTTACTACCCTAGCCGATATAGCGGAACGTAGGGTAGCAAGCACAGGAGCCGGGCAACCCAACTGTTGACCAAAGACATGATTCGGAGACTATGCATTCAATGCTATAAGTTCGGGGTGCCGAACTATACTATAAAAGTGTTCGGACTTTCTTGTCGTGTTATGGGGTACGATGAAGCCCCTGGCGAATTAAGGCGTACCAGAATGTACGGGTGCAATTAAAAAATAACTAGACAAGGAAAATCAGGTAATAAGCAGACACTGCAAATTATTTTTCGTTGTAATTTGATTAATACGTCAAAGCGTATGTGTATAAGTAGTGCAATAAGCAAATAAGGCTATTTGAACATGCCATGACCAAGAGCGAGCTGCATGCGGGTATTTAAAACAGGTATGAAGATCATTAGCAAAGACCACCTGGGTATTCCCTTGCACGTCCTAGTCCCTAGCTTTCTTGGTGTGTCCGTCCCGCTACGGGTCCGATGTGCGGGTTTATCAGAAAAGGTCTCGAGAAGAGAAGAAACCTGAACGGAAGAGAAAAAGTGAAGGTGTGCAGATCCAGGAGCGGTTGAGCCGCATTGTGGACCGCGGTCTAGTTGCGCCTCCATCCGTTCCCATGGTATTTTAAGTGCGTAGTTGTGTACGCGCGGCACGAATTTCACTGCCTTTTTGGGGCTAGGATGGAGGCTGAATTTCTAGCTGAGCTCTGAATGAGCTGGGCGGTCCTGTTGCAGAGTAGCTCAGACTCGCTTAACGGTGTCCGGGGGCCTTATTGCCGAATTGAGGTTTTGCCTAAGAAGGCTATTTTGTACCTCTGCTGTGAGGGCCGCAGTGTGCTCCTTAGTACGGAGGGAGCGCTCTGTATTTCCATTGACTATTATGACACCACGAGGACCAGACATCTTGAGCTTAAGATATGCATAGTGCGGCATCGTGTTGAAACGAGCAAATGCGTTTCGTCCGAGTAGTGCATGATAACCACTGCGGAAGGGGATGATGTCGAAGATTAATTCTTCGCTTCGGAAATTATCCGGGGATCCGAAGACCACTTCCAGTGTGATCGAGCCCGTACAGCAGGCCTCTACACATGGTATGACACCTTTAAAGGTGGTTTTTGTGGGCTTGATCCTTGAGGAATCAATACCCATTTTGCACATGGTATCCTGATAGAGCTGGTTCAGGCTACTACCGCCGTCCATGAGGACGCGTGTGAGGTGGAATCCATCGATAATAGGGTCTAGCACCAGTGCGGCTGAACCGTCATGACGGGTACTAGGAGGACCATGGGTTGTATTTTGGGGCGATTGGCTCCATCACATAGACGTCCCTTAGTGCGCGCTTCCGCTCCCTTTTGGGGATATGGATAGCATATATCATATTCACCGTTTTCACTTGAGGAGGAAACTTCTTCTGTCCCCCTGTGTTCGCTGGTTGGGGCTTCTCGTCATCATCGCTTTGCAATCCCTTTTCTTTGTTTTCGATGTTTAACTTGCCGGTCTGTTTAAAGACCCAACATTCTCTGTTGGTATGATTGGCTAGTTTATCGGCGGTGCCGTGGATTTGGCATGGACGATCGAGTATGCGGTCCGGGCTAGACGGGCTCGAGTTGTTTCTATTGGCTTTTTCCGTTGACCGGACTTGGAGCCGCTGAATCCGGCATTGACGGCCGTGTCTTCAGAGTTATCGCCATTATTTTGCCGTTTGTTTTTACTGCGTCGGGGCTTGCCGTTACTGTCTTTGGCTTCGGAAGTGCCAGGTTTACTTGAGGTGCTGTTGCTACGAGCTAACCAGCTATCCTCGCCCGCGCAAAAGCGGGTCATAGGCGTCGTAAGGGCTGCCATGGACTTTGGCTTCTCTTGACCGAGGTGTTGGGCGAGCCACTCGTCGTGGATGTTATGCTTAAAGGCCGCTAGGGCTTCGACATCCGGACAGTCGACGATTTGGTTCTTTTTAGTTAAGAACCAAGTCCAGAATTTCCTGGCTGACTCTCTGGGCTGTTGGATTATATGACTTAAGTCATCGGCGTCCGGAGGTCGGACATAGGTGCCCTGGAAGTTGTCAAGGAATGCGTCTTCCAGGTTCTCCCAACTGCCGATAGAGTTTTCGGGCAGACTGTTCAACCAGTGCCAAGCTGGTCCCTTAAGTTTTAGCGAGATACTTGATGGCATGGAGATCATTGCCGCGGGCCATATGTATATGGAGAAGGAAGTCCTTGATCCATACGGCGAGGTCTGTTGTTCCATCATATGATTTGATGTTTACGGGTTTGAACCCTTCTGGGAATTCATGTTACATTACTTCATCGGTGAAGCATAGGGGGTGTGCGGCGCCTCTGTGCCGGGCTACGTCGCTACGCAGCTCGGATGGAGCCGGTCTGCGGTATTCGGCCCGGACAGGTGTGTGTTTATTATGACCGGCGTGTTGGTCGTCGTTGCGCATTGGGGCGCACCCCCGCGATCCATAGATCCATCCGGTCTGGCCTGCTCTATTCTCCAAGTCGTACCGCAGGTCATGTGTGTATCCCCGAGTTGTTGTGTTTCTATTTGTTCGGCGACGTGGTGCCGGCTGGTGTTCGGGCTGAATTGCCGCTTTGTCTCGACCACGCGGTGGTCGGTCGCCCGCATTATTTGCTAGCAGTGCTGGTTCCGGCGCCTCGTCATCGAATTGAGGTAGCAATTTGCGCTTCGGGTAACTTTTGGTTGGGCGTTCGAGTCCATATTCCTCGGCTACCAGGACCTCAGTCCATCTATCGGTGAGCAGATCCTGATCAGCTTGAAGCTGCTGCTTCTTCTTCTTCGGGCTCTTTTCCCTGGCTATAAGGCGGCACTTAAAATGCTCCTTTTCGACGGGATCCTCTGGCACGATAAATTCTTCGTCGCCGAGGCTCTCCTCATACTCGGAGAGAGGCATGTAGTTGCTGTCCTCTGAGTCATCGTTCACGGCCTGTTCACCGGGGCTGGCTAGCGCATCTTCCCATTCAGCCTGTTCGAAACATGGCTTGGCGGGGTCTCCGTTGTCTTCGGCATTGTTCGGAGTGCTATTCTCTCTTGTGACAGTATCACTATTTTTACCATGGCGTGATTTAGAGCGGCGCCGCTGACGTCGGCACTTAGACTGCTTCTCAGGAAGTTTATCATCAACTGCATCTTTTATGTCATCGCCATTGTCTTCTTTGGGTGTATCCACCATGTACATATCGTATGAGGAGGTGGCTGTCCAGCACCCTTTGGCGGTGGTTCCTGTTCTTCTCCAGCATCGTCGTCCATACCATCGATGTCTTCGGAGTCGAAATCGAGCATGTTGGTCAAATCGTCGACAGTGGCTATCAAGTGGGTGGTGGGTGGGTAACGAAGTTCTTCATCGTCTGCATCCCACTCAAGTTGGACATAGTTCGGCCAGGAACCTAGGGTGAGTGTTGGAAGATGTCCGCGGAGCTGAACTCTAAGATCGGCGCCGAGTCAAATTCGATGGGTGCAGATGCACGCGGTTCATAGGCTATAGCCGGAGACGAGTCCGAGGTTCCGATGACACATGCTTCATTGGAGGCCATGTCTGTGTTCGGCTCTAACGCCGCTGAGTCTGCGGCTTCCGTGGCGAGGTTGAGCCTCCTGCTCTCGAATGGCGTACTCTGCTTTGGATCTAGGGCCAGTGCATTTACAGGCGCGATCTCCTATGGACAGTCTGATGACAGATTTAGGTCATGTTCATCATGGCGGCAGGGCGCGGCTGTCATGGGCTCGAATCCGCCGAAGATCAAGTCTCCACAGATGTCGGCGGTGTAGTTCAAGATTCCAAACCTGACCTGATGTCCAGGGGCGTAGCTGTCGATCTGCTACAGATGGCCAAGCGAATGGCCCGCAGTGCGAAGCCGCCGAATACGAAGATCTGTCCGGGGAGAAAAACTTCACCCTGGACTGCGTTGTTGTAGACGATTGGAGGAGCCATCAAGCCTTATGGTGACGACACAGTGGAACTCTCAATGAAAGCACCAATGTTGGTGTCAAAACTGGCGGATCTCGGGTAGGGGGTCCCGAACTGTGCGTCTAAGGCTAATGGTAACGGGAGACGGGGTACACAATGTTTACCCAGGTTTGGGCCCTCTCGATGGAGGTAATACCCTACTTCCTGCTTGATTGATCTTGATGATATGAGTATTACAAGAGTTGATCTACCACGAGATCGGAGAGGCTAAACCCTAGAAGCTAGCCTATGGTTATGATTGTTGTTGTCCTACGGACTAAACCCTCCGGTTTATATAGACACCGGAGGAGGCTAGGGTTACACAGAGTCGGTTACAGAGAAAGGAATCTTCATATCTTAACCACCAAGCTTGCCTTTCACGTAAAGGAGAGTCCCATCCAGACACGGGACGAGGTATTCTGTCTTGTATCTTCATAGTCCAACAGTCTGGCATATGCATATAGTTCGGCTGTCCGAGGACCCCTTAATCCAGGACTCCCTCAACAGTAATTTCCTTCCGCTCTCCAAGGACGAGGTGAGCCTCGGCGATGAAGACTTTACCGTGCCTGAGGAGCCCGTCGAGCAGGAGCGCTTTAAGCGCTGGCTAATAGCCACTGCAAGGAGCTTGAAACAGAAGCAGCAACAGCTTTAGGCTGATCAAGATCTGCTTAATGAAAGATGGACTGATGTCCTGGCAGCCGAGGAATATGGCCTTGAGCGCCCAACCAAAAGCTACCCCAAGCATGAACTGTTACCACAGTTCGATGACGAGGCACCGGAGCCCGTCCTACCAACGCATAACGCGGCTGACCGGCCACCACGTGGCCGAAACAAAGCGGCACCTTGAGCCAAACACCAGCCCGCACTACCTCGCCGTAGAAACGGAAATACAACAGCTAGGGGATACACACATGACCTGCGGCGTGACTTGGAAAATAGAGCAGGTCAGAGAAGATCAATCTATGGATCGCGGGAGCGTGCCCCGATGTGCGACGATGGCCATCTGGCTGAAGGTGACAAACATAACCACATTCGGGCCGAAAACCGCAGACAAACTCCATCCAAGCTACGTCTCGACTTGGCTCGATATAGAGGCGCCACACACCCCCTTTGCTTCACTGACGAAGTAATGGAACATGAATTCCCAGAAGGGTTTAAACCCATGAACATCGAATCATATGATGGCTCAACAGACCCCGCGGTATGGATTGAGGATTTTCTTCTCCATATTCATATGGCCCGTAGTGATGATCTTCGCGCCATCAAATACGTCCCGCTCAAACTCAAGGGACCAGCCGGGTACTGGTTGAACACTCTGCCCAAAAACTCCATTGGCAGCTGGAGAACTTGGAGGACGCCTTCCTCGACAACTTTCAAGGCACATACGTCCGACCTCCGGATGTCGACGACTTAAGTCACATAGTTCAACAACCCGGAGAGTCAGCCAGGAAATTATGGACTAGGTTCTTAACTAAAAAGAACCAGATCGTCGACTGTCCGGATGCCGAAGCCCTAGCGGCCTTTAAACATAGCATCCGTGACGAATGGCTCGCTCGACACCTCGGCCAAGAAAAGCCAAAGCCCATGGCGGTCCTCATGGCACTCATGACCCGCTTTTGAACGGGCGAAGATAGTTGGCTAGCCTGCAGCAATAACAACACAGGCTAACCTGGCACTTCTGAAGCTAGAAACAACAACCGCAAGGCTCGACGCAACAGACACAAGCGTCGAAACAACAGCGGCAATGCCAAAGACACGACAGTCAATGCCGGATTTAGTGGCTCCAAGTCCGGTCAGCGGAAGAAGCTGTATAAAAGAAATAATCCGAGCCCGTCCAGTTTGGACCGCATACTTGATCGTCCATGTCAAATCCACGGCACCCCTGATAAACCAGCCAATCATACCAACAGAGAGTGTTGGATCCTCAAACAGGCCAGCAAATTAAACGCCGAGAACAAGGAGAAGGGGTCCCAAAGCAAGGACGACGACGAGGAGTCCCGGCCATCGAACACAGGGGACAAAAGAAGTTTCCCCCCAGGTCAAAACGGTAAACATGATATATGCTACCCATATCCCCAAGAGGGAGCGCAAGCGCGCACTCAAGGACGTGTACGCGATAGAGCTAGTCGCCCCAAAGTTCAATCCATGGTCATCCTGCCCGATCACCTTTGATCGCAGGGATCATGCGACCAGTATCCGTCATGGCGGTTCGGCCGCACTGGTCCTTGACCCAATTATTGATGTGTTCCATCTGACGCGAGTCCTCATGGACGGTGGCAGCAACCTAAACCTGCTTTATCAGGATACAGTGCAGAAAATGGGTATCGATCCCTCAAGGATCAAACCCACCAAAACCACCTTTAAAGGTGTCATACCAGGTGTAGAGGCCTGCTGTACAGGCTCAATCACACTGGAAGTGGTCTTCGGATCTCCGGATAATTTTTGAAGCGAAGAATTGACCTTCGATATCGTCCCCTTCCGCAGTGGCTATCACACACTACTTGGACGAACTGCATTTGCCCGATTCAATGCGGTGCCGCACTACGCTTACCTCAAGCTCAAGATGCCCGGGACACGCGGTCTTATAACAGTCAATGGAAACACGGAATGCTCTCTCCGTATCGAGGAGCACACCGCGACCCTTGCAGCAGAAGTACAGAGCAGCCTTTTGAGGCAGAACCACAATTTGAAAGCCAAGCTCCCAGATACCGTCAAGCGAGTCTGAACTACTCTGCAGCAAGATAGTCCGGCTCGCCCAGAGCTTGACTAGCAATTTGGGCTCCGTCCCAGTCCTGACCAAGCGGCAGCACTCGTGCTGCACGTACATAACTACACACTCAAAATACCATGGGCATGGACGGAGGCACATCTATAGCGTGGTCCATAATGCGGCTCTACCGCTCCTGGACCCACATACCTTCACTTTTCCTTTTTCATTTCAGGTTTTTCTCTTCCCGAGGCCTTTTCTGGCGACCTGATCACCGGACCTATCAAGGGATGGATACACCAAGGAGGCAAGAAGCTTTGACATACAAGGGAACCCACAGGTGGTCTCTGCTAACGATTGTTATACCTGTTTAAAAAAACCCCGCACACATCTCACCCTTGGTCGTGGCATGTCAAATAGCCTTACCTGCTTATCACATTACTTGTATAAATACGCCTTGACGTATTAATCAAATTACAATGGAAACATAATTTGCGGCTCAATGTTTGCGGTGTCAGCTTATTACTTGATTTTTTTCCTTTTCTTTATATATTCTTATCAATTACGCTCGTACACTCTGGTACGCCTTAGTTCTCCAGGGGCTTCATCATACCCCACAATACGGCAATAAAGTCCGAACACTTTTATAGTACAGTTCGGCACCCCGAACCTATAGCATTATATGTATCGGCTCCGAATCATGTCTTTGGTCAATAGTTGGGTTGCCCGGCTCCTGTGCTTACTACCTTACGTTCCGCTATATTGGCTAGGGTAGTAAAGGGAGAACTACTGAAATTGTGTCCCGGTTCTTCCGGATGAGCACCTCAGTAGAGAAAGCCGAAAACTGACTATCATGATGAGGCGTGAGCCGGTCAGCTGTTCGAGAGGTTACAAATCTTTAGCGATTTTTTCTGCATTATGCGATGAATCGGTTTTTATCTGATCAGGCGTGTATAGCGCCCCAAGTTCGGACTTCCGAACACCAGGGGCTACGCCTAAATTTTTCTTGTCAAACTCCTATGGCTAAGTGAGAGTAATAAAGCCGCGTAGTCCAATTGCCTAGTTCGTTGCGCTAAACACCTCCTTAATGAACCAAAACCTTGGATAAAGAGTGTTTAGATTTATCCCGAACACCCCCATACTACCTATGTGGGGGCAGAAGCCGACGACTGGCCAACTCTCAGATTTAACACAACGGCCGCACGGGAGGTAAAATTTTAAATAACAGACATCATATTACATAACGGATCTATTTCATAGTACATGACATGATAACATGAGTGTATTCATGGGAATATGATATCCTTAGCACATTGCTCCGCCACAAGGCGGGATCCCTCCAGGAAACTATCAAAATATAGTTGGGGTGTGCGGTGCTCCTTGCCCGCAGGCGGTCCCTTGGTCATCAGCTTCGTGGTGTCCATCTTTGCCCAGTGCATCTTCGCGTGGGCAAAGGCCATTCGCGCGCCTTCAATATAGACCAACCGCTTGATGGCTTCAGGCTGAGGGCAGGCACTAACAAGCCGCTTCACGATTCCGAAGTAGCTGCTGGGAATGGCTTTGGCAGGCCATAGCCGGATTATCAAATCCTTCATGGCTAGTTCGGCCGCCCTATGCAGCTCGACCAGCTGCTTCAGCCGATCGCTAAAGGGCACTGGATGTTCTGGCACAAGGTATTGCGACCAGACCAGCTTCTCCATAGAGCTCCCCTCTCCGGCTCAATAGAATTCCACAGCATCTGATACGCTGCGTGGCAGATCCGCAAACGCCCCTGGAGAACTCCAAATCCGGGTCAGTAAGAGGAATCTTTTCTTCAAATATTTGCTCTGCATAATAAAGGCCTTACCCGCCGCGATTTTCCTGGCCTCCTGGATTTCTTGGAGGGCGCCTTGGGCTTCAACCTAGGCATCATATGCATTCTGGCGCGCCTTGTCCAGTTCATACTTTTGATCCGCAAGGTCGCGCTCCAAGGACTCGCACTTCTTGATGGCGTCCTGGAGCTCCTGCTGGACCTCACTAACCCTAGCCTTTTGGTTCTCACAGGTGGCCTTCTCGTTGGCCGCTTTCTCCTCGGCCTCGGCCAGCGCCTTCTTGAGGGTTTCCACCTCGGTCACCACTCCTAACAAATAAAATGGCAGTTTAGCCATTACAATTTATTCATCCTTCCTGAATATATACAAGGTTACTGCATACCTTGACTGTCCTCCAGCTGCTTCTTCACGCGGCCGAGCTCTTCCTTGGCCTACTCTAGACTCTGCTTTAGTCCGGAAACTTCCGCAGTATGTGAGGTCGCGGCCAACAACAATGCCTGCTTATTCACATAGACATATTATGTTAGACTCTTGCAAAAATTATTTGATCCTCTATTCGGATTTTGTTTACGAACACCGGACAGAGTATCAAGGGCTACTGTCTATACTGTGACATTCTTTTTATAATCGTGTTGCTTACCTCAAAGCCTGTTAGAAGGCTCGTGCACGCTTCGGCCAGTCTACTCTTCGTGGACTGGATCTTCTCAATCACCGTACCCATAAGGATACGGTGTTCTTCAACAATAGAAGCGCCTCGCAGCGCTTCCAGCATTCTATCCGGTGGAGTAGGCTCACCTCCCTCTTTCAAAAGAGGTAGCCTGCATGATTCCGGAGCCACATGGGTTTCCGAAGCTGTATTCGGCTGGGGGCCGAATTGGATACGGCCCTCATCATCAGTGTCCATGGGGGTTTGCTCCCCCATGTGTTCGGCAATCGAGGTCTCACCCTCCCACGCCACCGGGATGGCCTCTTGAGCCTCTCCCTGGCCTGGGATCCCTTGAGGCAACACCTCGGTGTTTTCCACGATGTTGGGGGAGGAGGCCGCCGGAAGGGACCCACTGTCCATCGCCGACGGGTCCAGTGAACCCTCCTAAGAGGAGGATAGCTCGATGTTGGACCGAGCCAGGCTGCAAATGCATAGTCCAGCACATTAAACCAATAAAGTAAAAAGGACGGATATATTAACATGTTCGGACACTTATGATTTGGCCAGGGGTTTATCCCTGGGCTCCCACTCCCAGCTGCTATTGGTGGCCGCTGCGGAGTTGTCCAGAAGGGAAGCTTTCCCCTTCTTGGATTCCCCGGCCTCCAGATGTGTGGAGGCCGACCTCTTCTTTCTCCCCCTGCAGGGGGGATGGCTTTCTTCTTCTTCCTCCTCCTTCTCGTCATCTTCGTCGTCGGGGGAGTGAGTCTTGGCGTCTTCGGACGTCGGGCCCGGAGTTCCCTTGCGACGGAGACCATGTCTGGTCCCCTTGGCCTTCTTCTCTGGTACCTGATAAGGCGCCGGAACCAGCATCTTCGTCAGAGGCGGAATTTCTGGATCTTCGGGCAGCGGGGCCGGACATTTAATCCGGTCTGCCATCTTTGTCCAGGCCTGAAAAAATTAATGGGGAGGCTTAGATGCCTTCCTCAAGTATGCAAGTAAAGGGTATGCCTTGAAAACATGAGAGAACTTACCGGATTAGCAGGATGAGTTAGATCATGCCCGCGATCCTCGGTCGTGGGCGGCAGCTTCTCGTTGGCATTGAAGAGCACCTTTCAGATATCTTTGTGCATCGTGCCAAATAGCTTCAGTAGGGTCTGGTGCTTGGCCGGATCAAACTCCCATAGATGGCAAGTCCGGCGTTGGCACGGAAGTATCCGGTGAACAAGCATCACCTGGATCACATTGACGAGCTTGATTCTCTTGTTTATGATGTTCTAGACGCACATCTGGAGCCCTGTCAGCTCGTCCGGGGAAGACCAGGTCAGGCCTTTCTCTTGCCAGAAGGTAAGCTGCATCGGGACTCCGGATCAGAATGCGGGAGCCGCTGCCCAGTTGGTGTCGCACACACCTGTGATATAGAACCACCCCGACTGCCACCCTTTGGCAGTTTCCACAAAGGAGCCTTTGGGCCACGTGACATTGGGCATCTTTCCCACCATGGCACCTCCGCACTCTGCTTGTTGGCCGCTCACCACCTTCAGCTTCACATTGAAGGTCTTCAGCCATAGGCCGAAGTGAGGTGGGATGCGGAGGAAGGCCTCACACATGACAATAAATGCCGAGATGTTGAGGATGGAGTTGGGGGCCAGGTCGTGGAAGTCCAGCCCGTACTAGAACATGAGTCCGCGAACAAACGTATGGAGAGGGAATCCCAGCCCGCGGACAAAGTGTGAGATGAATACCACCCTCTCCTGGGGCTGTGGGGTGGGGATGATCTGTCCCTTGGCCGGAAGCCGATGGGAAAATTTCTTGGCCAGGTACTCGGCCTCCTGGAGCTTTGTGATGTCCTTCTCCTTAACGGTGGAGGCCATCCACTTGCCTCCAACAACGGATCCAGACATGGTTGAGTGCTTTTTTGGATGGAAAAGACGAGAGCTTGGGCGCTGCAGCTCGAGAATGGATGGGCAGACGAAGGAGAAGGCGTGGGTGAATCCTTATCTCTTTATAAAGGCAGTGAATATCAAGCGCCTCCCCACTCGCATTAGAACTCGCCCATTCCCCAAGGGCCGTGCAGATGGCACAGTTGGATTACCAACACCCGTATTAATGAGAATCTCGCAATAAGGGGACACGATCTCTGCTTTGACAAGACGTGCCAATGAAACCGCACCTCAAAATATGTAGCGGCAGGCTAAAAAATGGTTTGAATAATGGACGAGTAGTGACGTGATGTCACGCTACAAAAAGTTGTCAGCGGACTGGACTCATGAAATATTATACTCTCTACGGTTGTGTGTGGTACTTGTTTTGCAGAGCCGGACACGTTTTCTATGTTTGTAAACTATGTTGGAGTATTCGGAGAAGGAACCCGCCTTGCAACACCGAAGACAATATGCACGCCGGACACCTCGTCATTGAAGCCTGGTTCAGGGGCTACTGAGGAAGTCTTGGATTAAGGGGTCCTCGGACAGCCAGACTATCTACATGGGTCGGACTGTTGGGTTATGAAGGTACAAGATAGAAGACTTCTTACCATGTCTGGATGGGACTCTACTTGGCGTGGAAGGAAAGCTTGGCGATTCGGATATGTAGATTCCTTTCTCTGTAACCGACTTTGTACAACCCTAGCCCCCTCAGGTGTCGATATAAACTGGAGGGTTTAGTCCATAGGACACAACCATAATCATAGGCTAGACTTCTATGGTTTAGGCATTACGATCTCGTGGTAGATCAACTCTTGTAATACTCATATTCATCAAGATCAATCAAGCAGGAAGTAGGGTATTACCTCCATAGAGAGGGCCCGAACCTAGGTAAACATCGTGTCCCCCGTCTCCTGTTACCATCGACCTTAGACGCACAGTTGGGGACCCCCTACCCGAGATCCGCCGGTTTTAACACCGACATGCCCCCCTGCCCGTGGACTCCCCATGGGCCCCCTTGACTTGTTATTGGCGCCAACCTCTCCTATAAATGCCCAAACCTCCAAAAAAGAACCTAGATTGGAAGTTCCGCCACCGCAAGCCTCTGTAGCCACGAGAAATCAATCTAGGCCCTCTATGGCACCCTGTCGGAGGGGGCCATCAACACCGGAGGCCATGGGGAAGGATCCCGGAGGGGCCATCATCGCCATGAAGGCCAAGATCCAGAGGGAGAACCTCTCCCCATCCAAGAGGGAGGCCATAGGAGGAAGCTCAAGGGGGAGAACCTCTCCTCCTCTCGCTCAATGGTACCGGAGTGCCATCGGGAGGGAAATCATCGCCGCGGTGATCGTCTTCATCAACATCACCATCATCGTCACCATCCTCATCTCTTTTACGCGGTCCACTCTCTCGCACCCACTGTAATCCCTACTTGAACATGGTGCTTTATGCCACGTATTATGATCCAATGATGTGTTGCCATCTTGTGATGTTTTGAGTAGATATCCCTTGTCTTTGGGTTGATTGATGATCTAGATTGGTATGAGTTGTATGTTTTATTTTGGTGTTGTCCTATTGTGCCCTCCGTGTCATGCAAGCATGAGGGATTCCCACTGTAGGGTGTTGCAATACATCCATGATTCGCTTATAGTGGGTTGCTTGTGTGACAGAAGCATAAACCCGAGTAAGGGGGTTGTTGCGTATGGGATAAAGGGGACTTGATATGTTAATGCTATGGTCGGGTTTTACCTTAATGATCTTTAGTAGTTGCGTTGCTAGAGTTCCAATAATAAGTGCATATGATCCAAGAAGAGAAAGTATGTTAGCTTATGCCTCTCCCTCATATGAAATTGCAATAGTGATTATCGGTCTTGTTAACAATTGCCTAGGATAATTCCACACACCGACCCATCATTATTCCACATGCGCTATTTATAATATTTAGTAATATATTCTAACTTTATGATAACATCACCTACTTTTATATTTTAGTTCTCCGATATCATGCAACATTATCCTCTTCATACCCACAACGTAGTTTTATTTCTCGTTTCTAGTTGGTAGCAAACGTTCAGTGTACATAGAGTCGTATCAGTGGCAGATAGGACTTGAGAGAATATTGATCTTACCTTTAGCTTCTTCTGGGTTCGACACTCCATACTTATCACTTCCACCTTTGGGAATTTCTAGGATGATTCCCCGCACTTGGGGATTATCACCCCCATCTCCATCACCATGCGCGCGGCCACTATCATCATCATCACCACCACCGTGCCTCCACCGTCACCACCATGCCTTCCCCCTTCACCGGCTTGATGCCGGCTTGTAAGTTGTTGCTAACCTTCATGTCATTGATTGAGTAGTTGTACTACTTTGTGAGGATATTGTTGAACCCTTTATAATATTTGTTGTGATCCAATATTACCTGTTGATGATTCGAGTTAGTAGCCTTTGTCAATGTTGAGAGGAGCACTCACTCACATTTGTGCCTCATGCCATGAAATATGTTACAGTCGTTGTTAATGTTCGGGATATTGGGGCAATTCGAGGTGACAGTCAAAGTTTCGGTTCCTCTCCTTTGCAATTGATTGGGGATAAATAGAGAACCCTTAGAGAGACCGCGTCCATGGGGCAACCCTTAATTGTTATGATTGTAACCTTATGGGGGAGATTATGATGGTGGCGTGCGTGTCACAAAGTCTACCTCGAGTAGAACGTGTATTGTCCCCGGCTCCGCCCACTTATGCACTTGACCAGTTACTAGAGGATACGATAGTTCATATGTGTGGTAATGATTCCAGAACCCTCAAGAACACCTTACTACTCAAGCTTCATCCTTACTAACTTAGTGTCTTTTATTTACTTTTTCACTCTTCTTGTTAGTAGTTTAGTTATTTACCCTTTTATCTTGTTTTCCTAGCAACTTATCGAGTAGACTATTTCCAAACTCTGGTTTGGGTACCTATATGTCTACGTGAAAGTGACAACATAGTTGCAGGGTTTGTGGTGCCTTCCTATTTGCTCCGTGTGGGTTCGACATTATATTTATCACACAAAAGTGTTACAACAGCCCTGTGCACTTGCAGGTCATCATGCATTTTTGACGCTGCTGTCGGGGAGCATAGCCCATTACCCCCTTGCATTTGTTTATTTGGCTTGTTGCTATTTATCTTGTTGTTTTTCATTAACCCCAAAATACCAAAAATATGTCTTGCCCTGAGATGTCTTCTATAGATATTGCAATATAACAAACCAGGAAGAGAGGAATGACGTATGCCCACTACTGGTATTCTTTTAAAGGTATTGATGTGGAGAAAAAATTAGAGACATTGGATTACTTCAGTGAAGGTATATTTAAATTCCCTACTTTTTGTGAGTATTGAAGTCCAATGAACATATGAGCTTTAGTTGCAAGTTCCACCCTTACCTTATTATATCGTCATACAATCATGATGATTATCCACTGGTGCAGAGACGTGCTATACAAACGGTTTTTACCCCCTTTCCACGATGAAGTTTTAAACCATCGCCTAGTGAGTGTGCGTGATAGGGGGGTCCTTCCCACATGACCCAGAAACGGTCGGGGATAGGCCCTCCGGCCACATAGGCGGGGGAAAATGAGCTCGTGTGTGATCGGGCGAGGCATCGAAGCCCAATCGTTTCCGTTCATATGTACATCCTACACACTGAATCCCAGAAAAATGTTTCCGTTCATATGTATACCACACAGTTTTTTGTGTGGAAACGTTTGTGCAGGGTGGCCTAAAGCAAACAGTTCTCTGCCGGAAGCCGTGTGTGATTGTTAGTTGATCCAACACACCTACTTTCTAGAAACCATGTGGGTTGTCTGAGTTCATCACCCACAGTGTTGTCTGAGTAACTGTCTGCAATAGAAAACCCGAATAAGTAGGGTAATTAGCCTATTATTGATAATCCATGTAGTAATCAAATTGACATTTCTTATAAAACACACCAGATATTTCATATCCGTATAATGGCAACCGGGATTTCATAATCGAATTACATCAGATAGCTTCAGCACTAAGTTACACCAAAGAGGGATATAGCTAGCTACACCATTACACAATAACACCAAGTTTCAGATGCAACATCAAAAACCTTGGGAAAAGTAGCGCCATACACGGTAAATGGACAGATGAATCTCATCTGGGAAACTGCAAAAGAGGAAGGCGAATATTTAGCCTTTAGTGATATTGAATGTCCTTGCAACTTTAGGCCAGTGGCTATGGATAATTGCCTACCCAACATTCGTCCTCTTCAGAAAGACTTCAATATTGTACTATGGGTGTTGAACGAATACCTGACTCTCCTCTTGACCATGCATGTGGTTTGAGAGGTAATCATCGGTGAACTGCTTTGAAAAGTGTTAAAAACAAAGATATGCATAAATCGCTGTTATATATTTTGAAATGGCGCAAGGGGTAAAAACAAGGTAAAAGAGTTAGTACCATCCTATAGTTGACTAATGTCTACTTCATTGTGCAAACAAAGATCTTGCTATTATTCATCGCAAGTTTCTTCATCCTAACAATCTTTCTGAGTTTCTTGACTTGACTGATATTCATGGACATCTCATTTCCCCATATGCAAAATGGGTCGAACAATGAGTCTAAGCCTCTGACATCAAGACCTACATGTGAAAGACCAAATTGTAAGAAACCTAAATATTAGAATGATTCATGCAACTGCAAAATAATGTGCTATTAGCAAAAGGACCATGCATGAGCAATATCCCTGCAACATATATAAGGAAGATCTTGATTAGGTTAACTGAGAGTTGCCACACTATCAGTACAATATGTATTGAGTACAGCCAAATTTGATTTATTTCTCACATGCATAAGAATACAAAATTGTACCCACAACAAATGAAAATCAAATTGCAGAATTGAACCAAACAGTTAAATGGAGAGCAGACCAAATGAACCAAAATAGTTAACTGAGCACGGCATTGCAGAATAGAACATGTACTAGAAGATAAGACAGTTAGCAGAACCAAGAATGCTTGAGAAAAGTACTATGAAATGTAGCAATTGTTGGACCAAACTGTTAGCTGAATATTAAATTTCAGAATATCAGATTGCATATTAACATTACAGAGGACAAATCACTGGAAGGCACTAGCGGTGGCCTCGAAAAAACAACACGAATTGTATTTTAAAGTAGACAACCACGTGGCGGTGTCGATGGTGGCCTCGAGGACGACGTGCTCCTCCAAGATCTGGCGGTCGGCACGCATGGCAGCCATAGCGACGTCGTCTACGCGTGCAACCATGATTTTCCTCTCTGCTGCCAGATGCTACTGAGCTCCATGTTATACTGTGTGCAAAATGGTTGTGGGCGGCGCTTAATTGGAGGACGGGCCAGTGATTTCGGCGGAAGTTGTTGCGCTGTCAGTCGGGGCATGTAGGACGGGGAAGGAGGAGGATGGTTTGGGTGGGGTGTGGATTACTTGACCATATCGACAAGGCCGTGCAGCAAGAAGAAGGGTCGCCGGCGAGGAGGCCGCGTAGCAAGAAGGGTCGCCGGCTAGGAGGCAGCGCTGCAAGAAGAAGGGTCCCCGGTGAGGAGGCGACAATGCAAGAAGAAGGGTCACCGGCGAGGAGGCGGCGCTGCAAAAGGGTCGTCGGCGAGGAGGCTGAGCTGCGAGTAAGCAGCAGTGAAGGTTTGAACTTGGAAAGCAAGGAGGAATAGTGGAAATGTGGCTTTTGGTGGGAGGGGGCAGGGAGATAGATATTTCCGTGGTGGCTGAAAAATTTCGCTCGGTGATGCGAGAAACTGGTGCGCAAGTGTGGTTCAAGCACGGGCAGTGGACTGTAGACGATGAAGCTTCCTGCGTAAGCCAGACAAGATGGTGCACCAAGATATTTGATATCGCATCCCACATGATTCTTGCTAGTAAACTGTTTGTGGTATACTTGATTTTTTCATTTTGTTTTGGAAGACAAAATGGTGTTACTGAGGAAAAGGATGGTCTTTGAATTGCTAGAACATTTATCTACAACGAACATGCAACTACATGAGTGTCGTATTAAAATTTGGAATTATTCCAGATTCATTTGGCATTTTTATGAATTAATTGAGTTTCTAGGCATTTAATGTGCATAATTCAAATTTGAACTACAAGCACATGCTCCAGTGCACCAAAGTTTGTTGAAAAATCACGTGTGTGTCTTTGGGTGAATTTATAGGTCCCATGCAAGAACGGGAATGAAATTCAAACATCTAGGCGTCGTGGCTCGGCCGCTAATATTGAGAAACTTGGTTTTCAAATTCCTGCAAATCCCAAGGTCACCTGAAAATCTAGAAACTTGGCATCGTGTCAATTCATGGCACGAGCATGCTGTCGTAAAAAAATTGGCCAAATTGGGACAATTTTTGGTATAGGCTTCTTGCAAATTGTAGCTTTTCTCAAGAAGGCGTGTGGTTTTTTAGAGGGAACGTGTCACCTTTGTGTGCGAAACGACATACGCTAGCCCCCTCTTGATTTTTTTTACAAAGCAAACATAGAACTATACGAGTGTCGTGTTAAAATTTGGAATTATTCCGGGTGCGTTAGGCCCCTTTTATGCATTAATTGAGTTTCAGGGCATTTAATGTGAATAATTCAAATTTGAACTACAAGCACATGCTCCAGTGCACCAAGGTTGGTTGAAAAATCACATGTGTGTCCTTGGGTGAATTTCTAGGTCCCATGCAAGAAATGGGAATGAAATTCAAACATCTGGGCGACGTGGCTCGGCCAGATAACATTGAGAAACTTGGTTTTTAAATTCCTGTAAATTCAAAATTTGCCTGAAAATCATGAAACTTGGCATGGTGTCATTTCATGGCACCAACATGCTGTGGTAAAAAAAATTGGCCGAATTTGGACAAGTCTTGGTGTAAGCTTCTTGCAAACATGAGCTTCTCTCATGATGGTTCCCGAGGGGGAATATGTCACCTTTTTGTGCGAAAAGATATACGCTGCCTCCCCCTGTTGATTTTTTACAGAGGCAACATAGAACTATATGAGTGTTGTGTTAAAAATTGGAATTATTCCGGGTTCATTTGGCCATTTTTATACATTAATTGAGTTTGTAGGCATTTAATGTTCATAATTAAAATTTGAACTACAAGCATTGCTCCAGTGCACCGAAGTTGGTTGAAAAAAATACATGTATGTCCTTGGGTGAATTTCTAGGTCCCATGCAAGAAATTGGAATGAAATTCAAACATCTGAGCATCGTGTCTTGGCCGGAAATATTGAGAAACTTGGTTTTTTAATTCCTGTAAATCCAAAAAATGCATGAAAATCATGAAACTTGGCATGGTCTCATGGCATGGCACCAACATGTTGTGGTATTTTTTTGGCTGAATTGGGACAAGCTTTGGTATAAGCTTCTTGCAAACCGGAGCTTCTCCCAAGAAGGCTTGTGGTTCCAAGAGGGAACGTGTCACCTCCGTGTGCGAAACGACATACACTGCCTTCTCTCGCCTCGATTTTTTTACACGGGCAACTTAGAGCAAATAGGAGTTTCGTGCTAAGTTTTGGAATTATTCTGGGTTTGTTTGGCCTTTTTATAGATTAGTTGAATTTACAGGCATTTAATGCACATAATTCAAATTTGAACTACAAGCACATGCTCCAGTGCGCCAAAGTTAGTTGAAAAATCATTTATGTGTACTTGGGAGAATTTCTAGATCCCATGCAAGAAACGGGAATGGAATTCAAACATCTGGGCGTCTTGGCTCGGCCTGAAACATCAAGAAACCTGGTTTTAAAATCCCTGTAAATCCAAAACTCGCCTGATAATCATGAAACTTGGCATGGTGTCATGACATGGCACCAACATGCAGTGGTGAAATTTTTGTCCGATTTGCGAAGGCGCACACATTAACAATCAACAAAGTCATTTTGGAACAAGTGCTGTCACGTTACAAATTAGAAACACAAGTATTATTGAAACCGTGGGCATTCTACTTACCATTTACGTGCCGCCACGCGTCCCCTTTTTTTATTGGCTAGGAGGTTTCGTGCGGGGTAGCTATTTGAGTACGGGAGGCATGCGATCAGACCCCTGCACGTGCTCACTGGGAGGAGAGCCTTTTGACCTCTATCCGCTGCCCACCTCTCTCCCAACATCTCCATGAATGGCGCTCGAGCCCCTGTTTAATGGCGTGGCCATATCTGACTCGACTGAGATTTGGAAAGAAAAAAGAAAATCTAAAAAGAAAGTTTTGCATGGATCATCTCGTCCCGCAGCTTCATCTCGTCCCCTGATGACGTTGGTAGCATTTTGAACGAGGCATTGATCTCGTCCTGTAGCTTCATCCAGTCGGAGATCCGACCCATCAGGTCATCGAGCATAGAGCGCATGCACCTGTGAGAGTCCTTGCCTGCCCGCGAGACATTTTCCCAGGCTGCCGCGGCGCGGGAGGACATCTCTGTTGCATTCTCGGCACAGCAGGACATCTCTGCTGCTTCTGCGATGCGGTCGAACCAGTCTGCTACATCGGCGGCACGGCGGGACCTCTGTGTTGTTTCAACGGTGTTGTGGAACCTCTGTGCTGCTACGGCCGCGCGGTGGGACATGTCCGCTGCTTTCGCGTCGAGGCAGGACATCTCTCGTGCTTTTGCTTCCATGCTCGCCTCTCCCTCGTAGTAATCTCTTGACCCAAAACTCACGCTGGCCATGGCAGACGCAAGGGAACGACGATGAATGCTTGTTTGTTTTTGTGGATGAGGAGTTGAGGAGGAATGTGTAGTCATCTTGGAGTAGGTAGTATTTATAACCCAGTACTAATATGCTCCTAAGTGGGAAACCATTTAGGTTTTGTTTGGTGTGAACAGGTTTGCAATTAAATATAGAGTGATAGTAATTTGGAATGTCATGGGACGCGGGCCCAAAATTTATTGACGGTTCTATAATTTCTAAGTGCTTCACTATTCCCGGACGGTGTAACGTGGGCACGCATTCTCGGCCGCATACGTGGCGTTTACACCATAGGTTGCACCGCAATAGGCGATGTCAGCACACATCTTGTTCCAACAGCCGTGCGCGCTCGTTATTACTGTCGCGCACGCTTCTTTTAATTAGAATGTGCGCCCATCTAGCGCACACACGTTGATCTATCTAAATGTTTCTGTTTGTTGTGGCCAATCGCAAACAGATCATTCGTGTGAAGTGTATACCATCAATTGCACACACATTGATCTGGCTGACCATTTCTGAAGTGTATGCCCTCAATCGCACACACCTTCATCTGGTTGACCGTTTATGTTGTTCCGCCTCATCACAAACAGTTAATCCGACTGAACTGTGTGCCGTATATCACACACGCCTTAATTTGGCTACCCGTTTCTGTTCTTCTGCCTCATCGCAAACAGTTCATTGAACTGAACTGTATACCCCGCATCACACATGCAACTAAAATCTGAACCATGTTTGATGTATCCGCCATGGTAAACGTTTTGCATCCTTTTTGTTGGTTTTTTTACATCATTGTTTGCTTTTAATGCATCACACACAGTTTCATCGAAGGGTATCTGATTGTAGTGTCGCGTTAGCAGCATCTTGAAGTAGTGATCCTTTTGATTATGTTGAATCAGTTGAGGAGCAAGTACTATTCCTTAGAGCCTCTGAACTTATGAGAAGGGTAAAAGAGCTTACTCTGTATTATCCAGAGGTTTCTAGATATAAGAGGTCCTTGGAGAATTTCCATGACTTTTGCATTACAAATAATTTTAATAAAGATAGTTCTTTCATGTAATATGAGAAGCAATTCACCGCGATCTCCCAAACCTCTCAATTGCAAGAAAATAACCTCATGGAAGAAACCGAGGAAACACTCAAGCGATGGGATAAAAATACACTGGAAGCTACATTCCTGGAAGTGTGTCTAGAAGACAAGAATGAAAATGAACATGGAGATGAAGGAGGGAAAGTCCACCTTCCGACAACTCGTACCGGTCATGATAACTTTCTAGACACAATTAGTGCCCAGCTCGATGATCATTTATCATATCTATGTTCTATTAGAGCTTTCATGGAACCTATTGAAGAATTGCTTGAATGTTCTCCATTGGAGGATATTGTGAGAGTTGATGTTTCAAAGTTATTTGTTATGCCTGAACTAGATATTGCCATTGTTTTCGATGTGCCTTCGATGACTCCCTTTGATGAAACACTAGTTGGCATCCACCTTTAGGATGAGACAACATAAAAGGAGGGTGAGTTGATTGCATTACTAGAAATATCAAAAAGTGATGCAACCACGATGGTTGCTGAGCATTCCTTGTCACATGTGGATTTGTCGATATTGGACCAACCCCAAATTGGATATTCAAAAATTGATCTTGATGATATATGGGAAGATTTACCGCAGGATCTCCATAGGCCTCCTTTGGAGAGTAAATTGCAAAGTCTTATAGATGATAATAGCCTTGATATAGAATTTGCAAATTTGGATACTAATATTCCCAGGTACACTGAAGATGAAAAAGAAGAAGAAGGTTATAATTTCCTTGCTGCTCCCTATCCTCTTTGTTTCAAAAATATTATCAAATTGCAGCTACTGATCTTTCAGGCATATTAGCTTAACCATGTGCATCGGTACTCGCCAAAGAGTGAGTATGAATTTACTTATATGATGCTGATGCACCGTAAGTGAGCGCATCTCCGACCGAGCTCTGCTATGAGGTTCTCCAAACCCCGGTCGAAGGTAGATCTCACACTCAGGGTTGATATCCCTTGGGAACCAGGTGGATGACCTTATGGAGCACCGAAGCCTAGCTATATGGCTAAAGAAAGCACTGTCTGGGAGGTAACTCGTAAGTCCATAGGTGTCTTTCTTAGCTTTGTGTCTTGAGTCTAGATGCATTCTTGTTGCATTGGCACTTTTGTATTTGTTTTGAGTAGTTGCTATTTGAGTTGGTCTCATGGTACTTTCATTGTAAAAAAATACGTGTCGATAGCCTATATTTGCTGCATACCCCCTCCTATTTTATTGCAAATATGCTTTGTGCCTAACGTGAGGAGGAAGCAGAGAAAGTTTCATGTAGTTCTATAGTATCAGAGCAAAAGACGACGTATCGTGCGAGCAGTCATGCTCGTAGGTATACCTTATGCGAAGTTCACAAAATGCTCCAGGGAAAATGATGGTGTACCAAGGCTAAGCAGGGCGTTGATCACTAGAACGCACGACGATGTTCGATACACCACAACTGGTCGTTTGAGCGCCCATATTAAGGCTATAACACCTCCAATTGATTCATTTTCGACACCTTTGGTCGACTAGATGTTTTCCAACCGATCATTTGCTTTGTAATTAGTGTTAATTACCTCTAAAACTCTGTAGATAATAATTCTCTATAGCAACTATGTTTTCATTTATTTCTTTTTGTCGGTTGGGTATACGAAGTTTGTTTGTATATCGAGTCGATGTTTTTGTTTCATGTGTTATTTTCATAGGGGCTTGGAGCTTCTATGGAGACAAGTACGGTATGGGGCCAATCGTATAAAGATCCACACAAGCCACTTGGTTGCTTCATCATGACGAACATCATCAACAAGTGCCCGATAATGTTTTCCAATTCAAACCTTGCTCAAATAGAAGTTGCTTTGAACTAAGTTTTTCATGTTAAGTGAGGACCTCTCTTTTTAAATTAGGCACCTAGGAGTTGCACACTTGTGTTTTTATCTTGTCTCGCACACACTTCATTCAAACAGGGGAGATACATGTACTTCTAGGCATAGTTCGTTGACTTAAGCGTGGTCCTTAGGTTAATAAATCGATCTTGTGAGGCAACTACTTCTATTCACTTGTGTTACTAATCCTTTGTGCTACAAAAAAACTGGCATCTCCTTTTTATTGGTCCAGTATTGGAACAAGAAAGGGCATCCCACACCTATTGCCACAGATATGACCCTGGGTATCGAACCCTCAAGAGGAATACTCCCTTGAGGCAATGGTCTCTAGCAAGCTTTACCAAAGTGTCAAATCCAGCTTTTGAGCAGATCAACAAGCAAATTGTGATTCAAACACTTGCAATAAAAAGAAGGCACGGGGATGAGGTCTTAATGCTTACGGCCATGTATTGGTGTTGGGATCAAAAATAATATTAGTTTGTGCTCGGGAAGTCACCCATCAAGAGGTGTGCTTGCTTTGTATTGGAGTGAGGGATGTGTACAAATAACATCTTCACTGGCACGAGTCCTACATCATGGTTTTCCTACCAAAGGACCTATCCGTCTTGCGGGGTTGCCCTGATAATTAAGATAATAATATCAGACAAAAGCTTTGGGAGTTTAATGACAACACCTCATGAATCCCCAAGGATATGATCCACGTTACCCTAGTAAACCTTATTGTCACCAGTGTTTGTATAACACTTCATGGTCCCCTTGCTCCTAGCCTCACCAATGTTCAATCTCCATGATCCTGGGTACATGTAGGGATGAAGATCACGGACAAGACAAGAGGTACTTCATGAAACAATTTTATTTCACACATACGAGATGTTGTGTCAAAGATTTCCATTGATCCCTCTACCAAATACCTGGTGTTGCAAGGATCATGTCTCACCCCATACCTTACCGAATACGCACACATGGAGATCAGATCGCGAGAATAAAACATTGAAGAACACATCTTGGGGATTGATTTATTGCAATATGTCTTACAATGGATGCCTTGTCCGATGCACGGTTACAAATACGAACTAAATGAGAGAGGACTAATGTGGTGGAGATGGCTATGGATGTGAAAATGGCGGTGGCTAGGGTTTGTGGATGAAGCTGATGATGAACAGGTTGTGGGTGTGCTCGACGCTCCTCTTTCTCCCTCTTCCTTTGACATTTCGACGGGGTCCCCTTTATAAAAGTTGTTCCAAGTGGACGACCTGCCTCACTTTCCATGTCAAACGGCCTCTCATGTGAGCGCGTGCGGTCGCATGGAAAGCCGTATTTGGTTTTGGTGTTGTTCTGACGCCTCTTGGTGACTTATTTCTTCTCCATTATCCTTCCTTTCCTTTCTCCCGCGTGACCACTTCCCTTTTTAGCCCATTTCCTGTGGAAAAATATATCAAAGAGAGGATTTGTGGAATACTTTGCATTCATTAGTCATTACTGGCAATATAGGAGTGAATATCTCTCTTTTAATGAAATAATTTGGTTTAAAAAAGGTTGAAACAATCGTAAACATATCACTCGTCAAAAACCACAAAAGCACAAAAATATTTTGTTTTTCTAGTAGGTTCTATCGGAGGGCGGCCACCGGACCATAACAAGGATATCTATTGAAACAAGGTCCATTTCTATTAGGAGAGACGTTTATGCACCTCAATGGTAAAAGTTTCTAACCCTTGCTTAGGCATAACCTTGGGGAGGTAACCACTTCTCATGTTCTCTTTCAATAACTACACTTTCTCTTTACTTTCGTAATTTTCCCTAGTTTAATTCTAAGCGTGGGGATGTCACTTTTACATGTGTAGTGTCTTGTGCAATGCTCTTCATCATATGGTTTTCGTGCAATAGCGTGTCCCGCTGTTTTGACATGCTTGCTTTGCACTTGTTTACTTAGCATGTGGGAATGTTGTTATCTTCTAAAAAACTTTGCCATGTTCTTTTATCAAAAACCCAATAAATGAGTTCTCTGAACCATTACTTTTATTTCACCCAATTATAGAAGTTGGGCACTCTAGTGGTGTCTATATTAGCGATTGAATGATTGTAGAGGCTTTTTGCTAATGAACCCAACATCTTTGGTTGATCTGGGATGCGCAATGAGGTTTATCTCCGCCAAACTATCCACTCAGGGTGCTTAGCTTTTGAGTCTTATGCTACAATGATATCACAATCCTCTTGTGCGGTATTTGAGTTTTTTATGATTAAAGCAAGTTCGAAGCCTCTTGCACTTTTAATTGCTAACCTCTACGGTACCGTGCATTTCCCATTCTCACAATGGGACTTGGCGCATACTTAGCAGGTACATCCAAACCCGTGGGAGGACTTTCTCTTGTTCTCCTACACATAATTAAAATGCCTCATCTCCACAAAACAGCCACAATACCTACTGACATGGCATTTTTAGCCATTCCGAGCATTTCACCATGCACTAGCATCATTTTACATTACATGATAGAGACATGTTTTCCATTTCTTGCATTATCATAATATGGCTAGATTGATATTTTCGTGGATATCGTTTTTTTATATCTATGTTATGCCAGATCATTGCACATACAGGTACACTACTAGAGGCATTCAACATATAGGGTTTCTCTCATGCTTTCAATTTTGAGTTATGATTACATTCAGCTGAAGTGAGTCATTGTAAAGTGTATTGTTCATCATTGTAAGTTGTTGCTCCTACAAAAAAAGAGAGACAAAATAAAAGATGAACCACAAAGGTGCGAAAAAAGGAAAAAATAAGAAGGAAAAAAAGAAAAAAGAAAAAAGAAAAAAGGATAGGAAGATAGAAGGAGCAGCACCAGTATCCTTTTTAGTATACTCTTGTGCTTCAAAGTAGCACCTGTTCATGCATTGTAAAGTAGAAAGTTCCACGTGCTTTATGTTTCATACTAGTGGGCAATTTACACTATAGAACTTGGCTTGTATATTTCGACGACGAGCATCCTTAAATGCTCAAGGTCTTCTTGAGCAAGCAAGTTTGATGCACCCCCACTTAGTCCTTATAAGAGCTTTCACATATTCATAGCTCTATGTGCATCCTAGTTGCATGTCGGTCACTACTCCTTGTGTTAACATCAATCATAGGTCCTTCTCCATTGCCTAATGGTCATATGTGTTGAAGAAAGACTTTCTTTGCTTTTGAATTCTGAAAACCCCAACCATTTTCTAGCTTTTCCTTAAGTGTGAGGCATAGGCTTGCGCTCAGTGCTACATATGTAGTCAAGTGGTTGAATAACGCAACCAAATGACCTTGCTATTGTACCTAGTATGCCTCGGGTTGGTGTTTTTGAAGCGACCCTTAATGCTTGATTACTTTTGTCTTTGATTGTCATTGTTGTGTTCCTAACATAACATTGATCATATTTCTAAACCTTTGGCAACACGAATTTGGGCTCCAGAAATATATTTTCCTCTTTGTTGACCTCCATGGCAATGGAACTAAGAGGATAACTCATATTACTCCCTTGCTGGTTAACTTTTGCATGCATGCACGATGAACATGGATATCACTTTTTGGGTTTGGTTCAATGTATGCTTTAGAGTTAGTAGCAATCAGCTTTTACTAGTCAACCTTCTTACTCGAGGACAATCAAGGTTTAAGCGTGAGGAGGTTGATGGATCTATATTTTATGCACTTTTAGAACTCATTTGTTGCATGTTCTCTTTATATACCATGTCCCATTGAACCAAATAGTTGTCCATTATGTATTGTCGGTTTTTGCACTTATCATTGTGAGCATTCCAGTTTTAGTATTTTACTTGGTTTTTATTAGTTTTATTTGTTTTCTTGTGTCTACAGGTGTTTTGGAGCAATCTAGGACCAAGCACGTTGTGTCGCCCCTGATTCAATCGTACACTAATCATACACGCAAACGTGTACGATCAAGATGAGGGACTCACGGGAAGATATCACAACACAAATCTAAAAATAAAATAAGTCATACAAGCATCATAATACAAGCCAGGGGCCTCGAGGGCTCGAATACAAGTGCTCGATCATAGACGAGTCAGTGGAAGCAACAATATCTGAGTACATACATAAGTTAATCAAGTTGCCATAAGATGGCTAGCACAAACTGGGATACAGATCGAAAGAGGCGCATGCCTACTGCCTGGGATCCTCCTAACTACTCCTAGTCGTCGTCAGCGGCCTGCACGTAGTAGTAGGCACCTCCAGTGTAGTAGGAGTCGTCATCGACGGTGGCGTCTGGATCCTGGGCTCCAGCATCTGGTTGCAACAACCAGGAAGAAAGGAAAGGGGGAAAAAGGGGGAGAAAAGCAACCGTGAGCACTCATCCAAAGTACTCGCAAGCAAGGATCTACACTACATATGCATGGGTATATGTGTAAAGAGGCAATATCGGTGGACTGAACTGCAGAATGCCAGAATAAGAGGGGGATAGCTAGTCCTATCGAAGACTATGCTTCTCGCACCTTTCGTCTTGCAGCATGTAGAAGAGAGTAGATTGAAGTCCTCCAAGTAGCATCGCATAGCATAATCCTACCCGGCGATCCTCCCCTCATCGCCCTGTGGAAAAGCGATCACCGGGTTGTATCTGGCACTTGAAAGGGTGTATTTTATTAAGTATCCGGTTCTAGTTGTCATAAGGTCAAGGTACAACTCCGGGTCGTCCTTTTACCGAGGGACACGGCTATTCGAATAGATAAACTTCCCTGCAGGGGTGCACCACATAACCCAACACGCTCGATCCCATTTGGCTGGACACACTTTCCTGGGTCATGCCCGGCCTCGAAAGATCAACACGTCGCAACCCCACCTAGGCACAACAGAGAGGTCAGCACGCCGGTCTAAATCCTATGCGCGCAGGGGTCTAGGCCCATCGCCCATTGCACACCTACACGTTGCGTACGTGGCCGGTGAGCAGACCTAGCAACCTCCATTACAAAGGAAGTTGCATTGCGCGGTCCAACCCGGCGCGCGCCGCTCAGTCGCTGACGTCAAGAAGGCTTCGGCTAATACCACAACGTCGAGTGCCCATAACGATTCCCACGTAGTTGGTTAGTGTGTATAGGCCAGTGGCCAGACTCAGATCAAATACCAATATCTCATTAAGCGTGTTATTATGAAGTAACCGCGAACGCTGACCAGGGCCAGGCCCACCTCTCACCTAGGTGGTCTCAACCTGCGCTATCGCTCCGCCCCAAAGTAATAGACGGGGGCCGTCGGGAACCCAGGCCCACCTCTACCGGGATGGAGCCACCTGTCCTTTCAGCCCCCTTATCCGTATCACTTGCCGGTACTCAACAAGCTGACCCGACTTTAGTCACCACCTGAATTGTATGTATGTATAGTATGTACCCGTGATCACCTCCCGAGTGATCATGGCCCGATAGTATAGCAAGGCAGACTGACAAGGATGTAGGGCCAATGATGATAAACTAGCATCCTATACTAGGCATTTAGGATTGCGGGTAAGGTATCAATGACTGTAGCAACAATGACAGGCTATGCAACAGAATAGGAGTAACCGAACAGTAACATGCTACACTACTCTAATGCAAGCGGTAGAGAGAAGAATAGGCGATATCTGGTGATCAAAGGGGGGGCTTGCCTGGTTGCTCTGGCAAGAAGGACGAGTCGTCAACATCGTAGTTAAACTGGGGGTCGCCAGCAGTCTTGGGGTCCATCAGAAAGAAGTAAAGGAGAGGAAATACAATAAATAACAAAGCAATCAAAGCATCACAAAGCGTAACAAGACAATACGCGGTGTTCCATGTGCACTAACGCGGTAGTAGGTGATACCGATGAAGGGGGGAAACATCCGGGAAAGTATCCCCGGTGTTTCGCGTTTTCGGACAGATGAACCGGAGGGGGAAAGTTGCGTGTTTGCTATGCTAGGGATGTGTGGCGGACTAACATGCTGCGTATCCAGATTCGTCTCGTCGTTCTGAGCAACTTTCATGTACAAATTTTTTCCATCCGAGCTACGGTTTATTCTATATTAATTTTACAAGATTCAATCATTTTTAGAATTTATTTAATTATTTTAATTCAACGCTATCTAGAATAGTGCATGCTGACATCATCATGACGTCAGCAGTCAACAGAGGTGTTGACTGGGTCGCTGACGTGTGGGTCCCACTAGTCATTGACTTAGTTAACTAAACATGTTTAGTTAAATTAATTAAAGTGATTAGGTTAATTAACTAGGATTAATTTAGATTAATTAACATGATTAATTAAGTTAATTAATTAATCATATTATTATTCTTTATTTTTATTTAATTCTTTTTATTATTATTATTAAACCATTCTGGGGTGGGCCCCCCTGAGGGAGTCCTGGATTAGGGGGTGTCCGGATGGCCCGACTAAGACCTTTGGTCGGACTCCCGGACTATGAAGATACAAGATTGAAGACTCCGTCCCGTGTCCGGATGGGACTTTCCTTGGCGTGGAAGGCAAGCTTGGTGATATGATATGAAGATCTCCTCCCATTGTAACCGACTCTGTGTAACCCTAGCCCTCTCCGGTGTCTATATAAACCGGAGGGGTTTAGTCCATAGGACGAACAACAATCATACCATAGGCTAGCTTCTAGGGTTTAGCCTCTCTCATCTTGTGGTAGATCTACTCTTGTACTACCCATATCATCAATATTAATCAAGCAGGAGTAGGGTTTTACCTCCATCGAGAGGACCCGAACCTGGGTAAAAACATCGTGTCCCTTGTCTCCTGTTACCATCCGCCTAGACACACAGTTCGGGACCCCCTACCCGAGATCCGCCGGTTTTGACACCGACATTGGTGCTTTCATTGAGAGTTCCTCTGTGTCGTCGCCTTTAGGCCCGATGGCTTCTTCGCTCGTCAATCGCGACGCGGTCCTGGATGAGACTTTTCTCCCTGGATAGATCTTCGTATTCGGCGGCTTCGCACTGCGGGCCAAGTCGTTTGGCCATGTGGAGCAGATTGAAAGCTACGCCCCTGGCCATCAGGTCAGGTTTGGAAGCTTAAACTACACGGCCGACATCCGCGGGGACTTGATCTTCGACGGATTCGAGCCACAACCGGGTGCGCCGCACTGTCACGATGGGCATGATTTAGCTCTGCCACCGGACAATGCCCAGAGCGTCGCTGAGGTGTCCGCTTCGACCATTAGCTCGGAGCCCACTGCGCTAGTCGGGGATGGACGGTTGGACGCCGCCCCGGAAGCTGCAACCTCTATGGTGATAGAGCCGGATACCAGCCTAGTCCTTCGCAAGGCCCGTGACTCCAAGGTGCCGGACTCCGCTCCAGACTCCGTAAATCTCGCACCTCTTCCGATTAAGCCCGATTGGGCACCAGTCATGGAGTTCACCGCCACGGACGTCTTTCAGCACTCGCCTTTTGGCGATATCCTGAATTCATTAAAGTCTCTCTCTTTGTCAGGAGAGCCCTGGCCGAACTACGGCCAACACGGTTGGGATGCGGACGATGAAGAAGTTCGAAGCCCACCCACCACCCACTTCGTAGCCACTGTCGACGATTTAACTGACATGCTCGACTTTGACTCCGAAGACATCGACAGCATAGACGCCGATGAAGGAGACGATCAAGAACCAGCACCTATAGGGAACTGGAAAGCCACCTCGTCATACGACATATACATGGTGGACACCCCTAAAGCGAGGGATGGCGAGGAAAAACGGAGGATGATCCCGCCAAGAAGCAACCCAAGCGCCAACGTCAGCGGCGCCGCTCTAAGTCCAGCCAAAGCAAAAACGGCGATTCCGACACCGAAGATAACAACATGCCGGACAGTGCCGAAGACAACCCCCTCCAGCTGGATTCAGTGCTGGAGGACGAAGGAGCCAGCCCTCATGAGAGAGCGGCCGACAGAGAGGTTGAGGAAGACAATTATATGCCTCCCTCCGAAGACGAGGCAAGCCTCGACGACGATGAATTCGTCATGCCAGAGGATCCCATCGAACAAGAGCATTTCAAACTCAGGCTTGTGGCCACGACAAGCAGCCTCAAGAAGAAACAGCAGCAGCTTAGAGCTGACCAAGACTTGCTAGCCGACAGATGGACCGAAGTCCTGGCGGCCGAATAGTATAAACTAGAACGCCCCTCCAAGAGCTACCCAAAGCGTAGGCTGCTACCCCAACTTGAGGAGGAAGCAACTAAACCTACATCACCAGTGTATGATGCGCCCGATCGGCCACCCCGTGGCCGTGATAGAGAGGCCTTCGGGCCCTCGACCCAAGCCGCACCCCGGCACCGCTTAAAACATACCAGAGTACGGGGAGACGCAACAGACCTGCGAGACATCTTGGAGAATAAGGCAAGGCAAACAAGATCAATCTACGGATCGCATGGGCGCCCCGCTTCACGCGACGCTAACCGTCACGCCAGACATAATAAGTACGGCCCAGCCGAACACAATAGACCAAACTCATCTGAGCTGCGTCGTGATATAGCCCAGTATAGGGGCGCCGCACACCCACTATGCTTCACAGACGAAGTAATGGATCATCAAATCCCCGAGGGCTTCAAACCCGTAAACATTGAATCATACGATGGAACAACAGATCCTGCGGTATGGATCGAGGATTATCTCCTTCATATCCACATGGCCCGTGGTGATGATCTACACGCCATCAAATACCTCCCGCTCAAGCTTAGAGGACCAGCTCGACATTGGCTTAACAATCTGCCAGCAGAGTCAATTAGTTGTTGGGAGGACCTGGAATCCGCATTCCTTGACAACTTCCAGGGCACTTATGTGCGACCACCTGACGCCGATGACCTAAGCCACATAATCCAGCAGCCAGAGGAATCAGCCAGACAATTCTGGACACGGTTCCTAACCAAGAAAAATCAAATAGTCGACTGTCCGGACGCCGAGGCCCTTGTAGCCTTCAGGCACAACATCCGAGACAAATGGCTTGCCCGGCACCTAGGACAGGAAAAGCCCAAATCTATGGCATCCCTCACGACACTCATGACCCGCTTTTGTGCGGGAGAAGACAGCTGGCTAGCTTGTAGCAATAATATGACCAAGAGCCCCGGCAATTCGGATACCAAGGACAACAACGGCAGGTCACGTCGCAACAAGCATAAGCGCAGCATTAACAGCAACAATACTGAAGATACGGCAGTTAATGCCGGATTCAGAGGCTCTAAACCCGGTCAGTGGAAGAAGCCATTCAAAAGAAACCCTCAGGGCCCATCCAGCTTAGACCGGATACTCGATCGCTCGTGCCAGATACACGGCACCCCCGAACAGCCAGCCAATCACACCAACATGGATTGTTGGGTGTTCAAGCAGGCAGGCAAGTTAAGCGCCGAAACCAGAGACAAGGGGCTACATAGCGATGATGAGGAGGAGCACCGGCCACCGAACAACAAAGGATAGAAGGGATTTCCCCCGCAAGTTCTGACGATGAACATGATATACGCAACCCACATCCCCAAAAGGGAGCGGAAGCGTGCTCTCAAGGACGTCTATGCGTTGGAGCCAGTCGCCCAAAAGTTCAACCCATGGTCCTCCTGCCCGATCACCTTCGACCGAAGGGACCATCCCACCAGCATCCGTCACGGCGGATTCGCCGCATTGGTCCTAGACCCAACTATCGACGGATTTCACCTTACCAGAGTCCTAATGGACGGCGGCAGCAGCCTGAACCTGCTTTACCAGGACACAGTGCGAAAAATGGGCATCAATCCTTCAAGGATTAAACCCACAAAGACAACCTTCAAAGGTGTCATACCAGGTGTAGAGGCCAGCTGTACAGGCTCGGTTACACTCGAAGTGGTCTTCGGATCCCCGGATAACTTCTGGAGCGAAGAGTTAATCTTCGACATAGTCCCATTCCGCAGCGGCTATCATGCCCTGCTTGGACGAACCGCATTTGCAAAATTCAATGCGGTGCAGCACTACGCATATCTAAAGCTCAAGATGCCAGGACCTCGCGGAGTCATCACGGTAAACGGAAACACCAAACGCTCTCTTCGAACGGAGGAGCACACGGCGGCCCTAGCGGCGGAAGTACAGAGTAGCCTCTCAAGGCAGTTCTCCAATCCAGGCGTCAAACGTCCGGACAACGTCAAGCGAGCCCGAAGTAACCTACAACAAATCCGGCTGGCACGTTTCGAGCAAGCATAGCAGTGCGGCCCCAACCCTAGCCCCCGCCAATGGCGATACTGGTACCACGCGTACATAATTACGCCTTAGAGATACCATGGGCATAAGGGGAGGGGCACAACTACGGCACGCCCAGAATGCGGCTCAACCGCACTAAGAGGCTCCCTATTTCGCCGTTTTCCTTCTTTCAGGACCCAATTATTCGGAAGGCCTGTCCGGCAATACACTCGCCGAACACACGATGCAACAGCCAGGGAAAGAGCAAGCCACGTCAAACGTCCAGGTGGTCTCTATAACGAGTTTAATACATGTTTTACTTACAATCCCACAGCTTGCCCCTGGAGGGGAGCATGTCAAATACTCCCATCTCTTGCTTATCGCACTTCTTGTATCGTTCTGCTTTCATAGCAGCCCTTAAAAAAACAATATATAGCTCTTCTCTATTATTGTACATATCTATTTTTTATATACAAATATGTTCAGGCATGACATTCTGCAACCGTACACTTTGGTACGGACAATACACCAGGGGCTTAAAACACCCCATAACATGGTGTGAGAAGACCGAACACTCTCATGAGTGCGGCACCCCGAACTTATAGCACTATATGCATCGGCTCCGAATCATGTCTTTGGTCAATAGTTGGGTTTGCCCGGCTCCCATGTTTTGGTACCTTACGTTCCACAATGTTGGCTAAGGTAGCGCTGGCAGAACTACTGCGATTGTGCCCCAGTTGAACTGGGTTAACACCTCAGTAGAGAAAGCTAAAACTGACTGTCATGATAGTGCGAGAGACCGGTCGCTGTTCGCGAGGTTTTACGAGTCCTTAAAGACTTATGCCGCTTAGAGCGAGGAACCGGACTTATCCGGCCTAGGCGTTGATAGCGCCCCGAACTCGGTCTTCCGAATACTAGGGGCTTCACCGAAATTTAAAATTAAAGAATTCTATGGCTAAGTGAGAGTGATAAAGCATTATAAGTCCGACGACCTGGTTCGTTGTGCTGAGCGCCTCCCTAGATGGACCCAAGAATGGGAACAAGAGCGCTCAGCTTTATCCCGAACACCCCAGCACTCGTGGCATGGGGGTAGAAGCCGACGACTTGCATCTCACAGATTTGATAAACGGCCGCACAGAAGGTAATATTTTATATTAACAAGCGTTGCTTAACGCATATGAACAAAGTTTCAGCGTACAGGATAACAAATGCGAGTCTACTCAAAAATTACATCTTTGGAGCATTCGTCCGCTATACGGCGAGCACCCTTCAGGACACCCTTATAATACATCTCGGGCGTGTGATACTCCTTGCCCGGCGGTGGCGCGTCCGTCAAAAGCTTCTCAGCGTCCAGCTTGCCCCAGTGCACCTTAGCACGGGCAAGGGCCCGACGGGCACCTTCGATACAAACGGAGCGCTTGACGACCTCAATCCACGGACACGCGTCCACCAGCCGCCGCACCAGACCGAAGTAGCTCCCAGGCATGGCTTCTCCAGGCCACAGCCGAGCTATGAGGCCCTTCATGGCCTGTTCGGCCACCTTGTGGAGCTCGACCAGCTGCTTCAGCTGGTCGCTCAGGGGCACCAGATGTTCGGCCTCATCATACTGAGACCAGAACACTTTTTCCGTCGAGCTCCCTCTTCGGCTCAGTAGTATGCGGCGGCATCAGACACACTACGGGGCAGATCGGCGAACGCTCCTGGAGAGCTCCGGATTCGGGTAAGTAGCAGATAATTAACTTCTATATTCTTGCTTTGCATAAAGAATGCCTTACCCGCCGCTATCTTCTTCATCGCCTCGATCTCCTGAAGGGCCTTTTGGGATTCGGCCTTAGAGGTCTTGGCACTCTCAAGAGCCAAGGCAAGCTCGGACTCTTGAGTCTTCAAGTCACGCTCCAAACTCTCATGTTTTTCCACGAGAGCCTGGAGCTCTTGCCGCACCTCCGCCACCCGCGCCTCCTGCTTCTCTCGCTCGGTGCGCTCCAAGGCTGCACTCTTTTCGGCCTTGGAGACCGCCTCCTTCAGGGTCACCACCTCGATCATGGCTCCTGCAACATTTACGTTGGTCCTGTCAATATTTGCAACCAAGTATTTCTATATACATTTACAGGCGGTACTATGTACCCTCTTTATCCTCGAGCTGCTTCTTGGCACGGCCGAGCTCGCTCTCGGACCACTCGAGGCTTTCCTTCAATGCATTGACCTCCGCAGTCAGTGCGGCAGAGGTCAGCAGCACAACCTGCATTCCCATATTGACACATTTCTATTAGACTCCCGCGTATATCCTTTTAGATCCTCAGCTCGGCTTTTCTTTCCGAACGCCGAACTAAGCATCAAGGCTACTGTCTATGCGGTAAAATTTTTATATGTTTTTAACACATACCTCAAAGCCTGTTAACACGCTTGTACAAGCTTCCGTCAGCCCGATCTTGGCGGACTGAACCTTCTAAATCACCACACTCATGACAGTGCGGTGTTCCTTGTCGATGGAAGCACTGTTAAGCGCCTCCAGCAAATTGGTCGGCGCCTCCGGATGGACGGAGGTCACCGGCGTCGTAGGCTTACCTTTCTTATGAAGGCGTCGCCTATCGGGCCCTGGAACCATCGACGGTTCCGGAGCAGTGTCCGGCCCGGGGCTGGACTTAGATCCCTCTGGAGCTTTGTCTCCTTTGGGCCTGGAGTCCGGGAGGTTGTCTTGTGGCGCCTCCAGGACCACCTCCTCCTGGTTTAGTCCCTTTTGGGACCCCACCTCGGGATCGTTCGCAGGGAGCGGGGAGGAGGCCGTCGGAAGTGAAGCGCTATTCACATCCGACGAATTCAGGGAGCCGCTCGACGAATCGCCGAGCTGAGCTCTGGGCGGACTGCATAATTAAATTCGGCGTCAGAAGCTATCGAATAATAGAGGAGTGCAATAAGTCATTCGGGTAGCCGGACACTTACAATTTTGCGAGGGGCTTGACCCTGGATGGCATTCCTCCCCGCCGTCTTCGGCATCGGACGCGTAGTCCAGCAGAAGGGTCTTCCCATTCTTGGAACCTCCGGCTTCCCCAGTTGGGGCGGCCTTTCTTTTCTTTCCTCCCCCCTTTGGAGGGGGAGAGGCATCTTCTTCTTCTTCCTCCTCCTCGTCTTCGGAGGCGGAGGGTGCGTCAGGGTTGTTGGGCAAATCCAACACCACCAGGCACCGGGAACTCTTTCGGGTCCCCGTGGCCTTATTCTTGGCCTTCTTTTCCAGCACCACGTGGGGTGCCGGAACCAGCAGCCCTATCAATTGGGCGTCCGCTGGGTCTTCTGGTAGGGGAGCCGGACAGATAACCTGCCCGGACTTCTTCAGCCAGTCCTGTCAAAGGTAGGGGACTTTAGATCCCGCATAGAGTCAAACTATGAAAGAGAAAAAGTCCCATAAAGGGTAGAATAGATTACCTCGTTGGCCTGGCGCCGCGAGCTGAATCCACGATCCTCGGTAGCGGACGCGGGGGCCTCGGCACCCTTGAACAGCACCTTCCAGGCATCTTCGTATGTGGTGTCGAAGAGCCCGCTCAAGGTTGGGTGCTGTGCCGGATCGAACTCCCACAATTTGAAGGCCCGTTGTTGGCATGGGAGGACCCGGCGGATAAGCATGACCTGGACTACGTTGACGAGCTTGAGGTTCTTGCTCACCAGCTTTTTGACGCAGGTTTGGAGTCCGGTCAGCTCTTCCGCATCTCCCCACGTTAGGCCCGTCTCTTTCCAGGAGGTGAGCCGTGTGGGAAAACCAGATCAGAATTCAGGGGCCACTTCCCATTTGGGGTCGCGTGGCTCGGTGATGTAGAACCACCCCAATTGCCATCCTTTTATTGTCTCCACGAAGGAGCCCTCGAGCCATAGGACGTTGGCCATCCGGCCCACCATGGCACCTCCGCACTCCGCTTGGCGGCCGCTCACCACTTTCGGCTTGACATTAAAAGTCTTCAGCCATAAGCCGAAGTGGGGCTGGATGCAGAGGAAGGCCTCGCACACGACGATGAACGCCGAGATGTTGAGGATAAAGTTCGGGGCCAGATTGTGGAAGTCCAGGCCGTAGTAGAACATGAGCCCCCGGACGAACGGGTGAAGAGGAAAACCCAGTCCGCGGAAGAAATGGGGAAGAAAAACGACCCTCTCATGGGGCCTGGGGGTGGGGATGAGTTGCCCCACATCCGGAAGCCGATGCGCGATGTCGTTAGACAAGTATCCGGCCTTCCTCAGCCTTTTGATTTTCCCCTCCGTGACGGAGGAGGCCATCCATCTACCTCCCGCTCCGGACATGGTTGGAGAAGGTTGAGGTGGGAAGTGTGGGCTTGGGCGCTGGAGCTCGAGCGCGCAGGGACGGATAAGCAGAAGAGGAAGAAGGCGTGAATGGAAAGGGCGGATTCTTATCCCCTTATATGGGCTGCCAAAACTACGAGCCCCCACCGGCCTAATAAAACTCGCTTATATCCCAAGCGCCGCGGCTAATGGCGCGGTTGGGTTACCCACAGCCGTATTGATGAGAATCCCGGAATAAGGGGACACGATCTCTGCTTTGACAAGACGTGCCAAGGAAACCGCCTTGCTAAACGCGCTGAGTTGGAACAGTAAAATGAATAAAAGCCTGGCCGTGGCATGATGTCACGCCGCGGAATATGTCAGCAGATCCGATTGATGTATATATTATTCTCTCTACGGTGGAATGTGGAACTTATTTTGCAGAGCCGAACACTACCCTGGTGTTCAACATCTTCTACGGAATATTCGGAGGAGGAATCCGCCTTGCAATGCCGAAGACAACTTGCGCGCCGGACTCGTCGTCATTGAAGCTTGGTTCAGGGGCTACTGAGGGAGTCCTGGATTAGGGGGTGTCCGGATGGCCGGACTAAGACCTTTGGCCGGACTCCCAGACTATGAAGATACAAGATTGAAGACTCCGTCCCGTGTCCGTATGGGACTTTCCGTGGCGTGGAAGGAAAGCTTGGCGATACGATATGAAGATCTCCTCCCATTGTAACCGACTCTGTGTAACCCTAGCCCTCTCCGGTGTCTATATAAACCGGAGGGGTTTAGTCCATAGGACGAACAACAATCATACCATAGGCTAGCTTCTAGGGTTTAGCCTCTCTGATCTCGTGGTAGATCTACTCTTGTACTACCCATATCATCAATATTAATCAAGCAGGAGTAGGGTTTTACCTCCATCGAGAGGGCCTGAACCTGGGTAAAAACATCGTGTCCCTTGTCTCCTGTTACAATCCGCCTAGACGCACAGTTCGGGACCCCCTACCCGAGATCCGCCGGTTTTGACACCGACACCCCCCTATCATAGGCCCCTGGGGCATTAGTGGGTTCGGGCGCTAGCGGGTGCTAGAGAATGTTAGGCGCAGGGCACAGCCCGAGCGGGCGCATGCCCAGGGGGGCACGGGGCGGCGGACCCGGCAGGTCACCAAGGCAAGGGGGGACAGTGGCCACAGTGAGGCCACGTCGGGATGGCGCCAGGGCTGGGAGCAAAGGGGAGGCGCGCGGCGGCGTGGGCAAACGGCGAGAGGCAGCGGGGGCGTGCGTGAGGGGGCGCGGCCATGCGCGGCCGTGCATGGCCATGGCGAGGGCCCGCTCGTGCTAGCGCGGGGGGACGAACGGGAGGCGGCGCAGGACATAGAGGGAAGAAAAGGGAGGCGGGCCTCACGTTCGAGTAGAGACCAGGGGGTGGCGAGGACCGAGGGAGACCGTTGTGGAGGAGGACGAAGATGAGGCATCGTCGCGATGTCGGGGAGGCAGGCACAGTCCGGCGGGGAGGAAGACGGGGACGCGGCGACGGCGGGGCAGCGTCAGGCGGGGCAGGGCGACACACAGCGGCGCTAGGGACGATGGGGTCATCCCCCCATTCTCGATCCAGATCGGGAGCAAGCGGGAAGAGGGGGGAGGGGAGAGACGAGGGAGTAGGGGGGAGTGCGGGGGCGAGTGGGGGCATGGGGAATTGGGGGGCTAGGGTTTGCCCTATAGGCCAGAGGGAGGGGCCTCCTGGGCCAAGTGGGTCGGCCAGCTGGGCCGTCTGGCCCATTTGGCCAGGGGCCTTTTCTTTTGTTTTATTTTTTTGTCCTTTTTCCTTGTTCTTTATTTTATTTTATTTTGTTTAGTTTTCTATATTGTTTTTGCATTAAGTAGAGGCACCAAATGATTTTTGCTAAATGTGCCACTTGACACATTAAATGCTTTGCTATAATTTTGATTTGGTACAAAAGTCTCCATTTGAAAGTGTCTTAGTATTTTGGGAAACTCGAAAGAAAAAATAATTGATGCTGGACCACTATTCTGGTTGCTAGGGTCAATTTGGAATTTCAAATAATGTTGGTATTGTTTTTATAATTGCTTTGGGATTATGTGCAACACTTTGAACATTTTTATTTTACCACTTGAAGAAATACTAATTTGACTTTATATTAATTTGATTTTTAATCAGTTTCAAATCAACGTGAGTTTATCAACAGTAACTGAGGTGACGTGGCATCATTAACATGGAATTACTATAGCCTAATTATCCGGGCGTCTCAATTCTCCTCCACTACAAGAAATCTCGTCCCGAGATTTAAGCGGTGGAGTAAGGGGGGGAGGTGCTGGTAGCGGAAAACCTAACGAGTCTTCTCGGTCTTGGCTACCCTTTCGAAGAGGTTGATCCCTTTCATTGATGTCTTCATTTCTCTGCTTCAAGTCACCATGATCAAGTCGTCATCCTTTCTTCGGGATCTCCATCGTCCTACGAACGCGAACAAGGGGAAAAACTCCGGAAGAATGCATCTCCACAAAGCTGGGCATCTGACGATGAACTCAATGGGAAATACACACGGTACCCCACGAGTTGTATTTCAGTGAATTCGTTGAGTGCAATATTCGATGGTACCAAAGTTTCAAACGGGTAGGCAATCATTCGATGACTAGATAGAAGCTGGAATGGGGGTTTGAACACCGAGATTAACATGGTGTTTGATTCCAGGATGATTAATGGTATAGCATTTAGCTCGTGAACTGCATCCAAAGCCAGGTGCAAAGGATACATTAGAATTCAGGTTGTAAAGAAGAGTCATGTTTCGATCCAGTGGACCTATGGGTTATGGGCCCACCATGTGGGTTGAAAGTAGGAAGGGTGGTGACATCTGGCACAGCCGCGACAGGGAGGCATGTCAGTGAATAGCTTGTCAGGTATGCCGGCAACAATGTCGGTACCAAGGACGGGGAACGAAGAGAGCAATTTTCCTGCTTGTTAAACGAGACGAACCAATTGGCAAAGTTATCACCCATCGGTGGTTACCGGAAGGTCATCAACAATAGTAACAGGGTCTTACAGATAGAGTGGTACAACAAGGTGCCTACCTAAGCAGGGAATTATCTCTGCTCAGCTAAGTCAGATTACAGGAAAGGTTGAACAAAAGAATGGAAAGGAAAACACGATTATCAGATTAAATAGAACAATGGAAAGGAAAACTGTGATTACACACAATTATTAGGAGTATATCCTTCCCATGTACAAGCAGAACATGGCATACAGGGCAGAAGAGCAAGTACCCAACCATTCAGATAAGAGGCAAGGATTAATCAAGATGTTACCCATACAATGGTGTTTGGATAACTGACCAAGAAACATTTAGCATCGCGCCACCAATGTTGTTGTTGATGAGCGGGGTATCATAGTCATGCTTCGAGGTAGCAATGATATGGTGTTTCAATCAAGGGCCAGACTTTGGATACACAAATGATCCATCCGGAGCAACATAGAAAATAAGTCTCACAATTTCCTCATGGAAGAATGGTTAACCTTGTTAAAAAGGAAACTATAACAATAGGTCCTACGGCCAGGTGTGCTAGGCATGACATCACCTTACCAGTATATAAGGACCAACGTTATAACTCTTGGAAATATGTCCCAACCATCATATCTGACTAAGATTCAGATCTGATTGGTTTCAGGATACCTCAGACTCAGGATGCCTGAGAAGAAAAGGTGCAACACAAATTGACGAGACGACATTGTAAGATTCTCGGTAAATGAACTGTGGAAGCAAGTTCCGAATCATGAGTTCATTATTAAATCAAGGAGAGAATGAGGAGGTGGATGATGAACTCAGAGACAATTCATCGAGATTTCCAAAAGATGGATTTCCACAATTATGTGAACAAGGAGATAGCTTTTGTCAATTCAATGATATAATGAGGTATGCTCGAGGAAAACCTACACAATTATGCATTGGTTGAAAGGTGCACCCATAATATGGGCTTAGGTAGCATGATCAATGTTTAGAATGGTGATTCAATTATCGAAAGACTTAGAATGAAACTATCACCCATTCACTTCAAAGCAATAGGGTTACTAGAAGTTTTGAATTCACACGTCATAGCTCAATTGTCGGTATTCCGGTTAAAAACAACACGGGGACCAAGGAATGAACGGAGATGGCGAGAAGTGTTATTATATCAAGAATTCATAAGAGGTGGTGAAATTATCACCACATTCTTGACAAAAAGAGATGGTAATACTCCAAGGTAAAACAGAACATGAGCTAGATAGCGAGGAGCTCAAGGTATAACACAAAACGCGAACAAGTTTGTGTTGAACGAAATGCAATAAGTGGCCAATGATAACACAAATCATCGAGGGCAAGGGTGGTATTTCCCATCATGAATTCGATCGATATCCTACAAGAGCTCATAAGGTTGATGATGATCACGACACAATTGTCGAGAGATTTCATGAAGATGTAATCAATCAGCGACGACATCAGGTCAAAGGAATGATGAAGCAAAGGGTTATTGGAACCATGGGTACGACACAAGCTCAGAATCCAGTTTGTGGTTCGAAGTGAAACGATAAGACGAGGAAATCGACATAAGCTTAGCTTATTGTTGAAAGATGTGCTCCGTTAATAAGGAACATGTGGCACAGTTAATTTTTAGCATGATAATGATATAACCGATAAGGCTAGGAATGACATGATGGAGTATTAAACTCGTAGCAATGAAGATTACTAAGAGTTGTCGAATCACAGTGCGGACTCGATTCACTATTCGGTGTTCTCGGTTGACGACAACCCAAAACTCATGGAGTGACTATGATTGGGAAAGGTATTACTCCGGCACAAATTCATAAGATGTAGTGCAATGGCATGATATCTCGAGATACCAGGGAGATAATACTCGAAGGCTTATCAAATTAAAGGTTGAAGTGGGGTGTATTGATCTATAGAAGACAAGCGCTTTTACTTGTCTGAGAAATGAAATCAAAGGAAGAAATTATGGTCGGAACCACGATTGCAAAGGATCAATTCACAGATCCAGATGATATTTTCAAGGAAATAGTTATTATTGCAAGAAGCTTCCATGATAGGAGATACATCGTGTCCATGGGCATGAACACAAAGGTTCAAGGTCGACTCCCACTTCGTCAATGCATAACCTTCCATTCACCTCTTGTATTTCAAAAATGACATTAGTTCTTGAAAGTTTTACCTGGTGCAATACCAGATAAGTATGACCCGTGAAATCTTTCGGGTTCACACGGATTAGGGAACGCGTAGGTTCAACCCATCAGGGCATCTTAGGAACATATACCACAAACTTCAATAGTAATTAACACAAGCTCGATAGTAGAGCATGGGTGACAAAAGAAGAGGATACAATTTACCGAACGTATTATGTATCAGGGAAAGATCTTCTCGAGGTTTTTGTATACGAAGGGCACTGTCGGATGATATTACAACAAAGGATCCGATGGTCCATAGCAGAGCTATTGTGAGTATCGGTACACAAGCAGAGGAAGAAACAATGCGAAGGCATTGGATTATAGAAGCAACTGACTAATTCAAAGCTCAATGTAAAGAATCATGATTTCTGATTCAAGGGATCAGAAGCAAACACTCTAATTAAGGATGGGTAAGCTGCATAGACTTAGGGGTACAATTGACGACAATTTGATTGGTCGATAAACAGATCATGTTCAAAATGACATCTCAGCCGGAAAGATAATTTTAAAAGAATCAACCGATGATTGCGTGCATTCGCACTCATGTTGAATCAATAGGATCAAAATGACGGTGTCAAAGGAGACTAATGAATGTTGCTAGACCTATGGGAAGCAACCATAATGCAAGCAGACAAGTATATGTAGAGCAATAGTTTTAAAGAGGATTCTCGAATGATCGGATAGAATTTCAATGTATCATATGAAACATATGAACAACTGGGGATGGATGAATACTCGATAAGTGCGAGTAATTATTTGCAGGGGTATTCATGTGGTAAAGAACTGAAAGCAGTAGACACAAGGTATTCTCATATCAATAGAGAGCAAGATCAACTGGGGATAAAAGTAAGAACGACAGGTGTATGTATTTATCCAAAGGGATATTTCGATGGTAGGGAATTGCAAAAACAACAGGCACAAAGTCTCGAGAGAACATCAGAGTGTATCTTTGGAATCCTTCGGTGCACCAAGCAATCATCTAGAGTGAGCGGCTCTCCGGGAGTAGTTACGAGAACCTAGTGTTAGAGTTAGCAAAAATCATTGTCGGTGTCAAAATCGGTAGATCTCGGGTAGGGGGTCCCGAACTGTGCGTCTAGGCGGAAGGTAACAGGAGACAAGGGACATAATGTTTTTACCCAGGTTCGGGCCCTCTCGATGGAGGTAAAACCCTACTCCTGCTTGATTAATATTGATGATATGGTTAGTACAAGAGTTGATCTACCACGAGACCAGAGAGGCTAAACCCTAGAAGCTAGCCTATGGTATGATTGTTGTTCGTCCTATAGACTAAAACTCTCCGGTTTATTGTAACATCCACGATGCGGCTATATCTCCCACGTGTCGAAGCACGACTTAGAGGCATAACCGCATGGTGGTTTTGTCGCAAGAAGGGTCATCTTCACACAATCCCATGTAATGAACAAGAATGGGATAAAGAGTTGGCTTACAATCGCCACTTCACACAATGAACATAATAAATCATACATCATTCAGAGTATACACATAGTCCGACTACGGACGAAGCCAAAAGAAAAGAAGATAACCCAACTGCTAGATCCCCGATCGTCCCAACTGGGCTCCACTACTGATCAACATGAAACGAAACATAGCAACAACTAAGATCTTTGTTGAGCTCCCATCTGAGCTCGGTTGCATCATCTGCACTGGTATCATCGACACCTGCAACTGTTGTGATAGTATCTGGTGAGTCACGAGGACTCAGCAATCTCAAAACCTGCAAGATCAAGACTATTTAAGCTTATGGGAAAGGAAGGGGTAAAGTGGTGAGGTTGCAGCAGCGACTAAGCATATATGGTGGCTGACATACGCAAATAAGAGCGAGAAGAGAGCAAACGGAACGGTCGTGAAGCTAGCAATGATCAAGAAGTGATCCTGAACTCCTACTTACGTCAAACATAACCCAAAAACTGTGTTCACTTCCCGGACTCCGCCGAAAAGAGACCATCACGGCTACACACGCGGTTGATGCGTTTTAAAGAGGTCAAGTGTCAAGGTATCTACAACCGGACATTAACAAATTCCCATTTGCCTATAACCGCAGGCACGGCTTTCGAAAGATTATACCCTGCAGGGGTGTCCCAACTTAGCCCATGATAAGCTCTCGCGATCAACGAAGGATATACCTTCTCCCAGGAAGACCCGATCAGACTCGGAATCCCGGTTTACAAGACATTTCGACAATGGTAAAACAAGACCATCAAAGCCGCCCGATGTGCCGACAAATCCCGATAGGAGCTGCACATATCTCGTTCTGAGGGCACACCGGATTGTACAAACTTCCGGTAGGCTAGCCCAGAGTTGCCCCTGGTGGCCACCGGTGGTTGACAGGTTGGACCAACACTCACAACGAGCACTGGCCCGGGGGGGGGGGTAAAATAAAGATGACCCTTGAGTCTGCAGAACCCAAGGGAAAAAGGCTTAGGTAGTCAAATGGTAAAACCAAGGTTGGGCCTTGCTGGAGGAGTTTTATTCAAAGCGAACTGTCAAGGGGGTCCCATAAATCACCCAACCGTGTAAGGAACGCAAAATCTGGGAACATAACACCGGTATGACGGAAACTAGGGCGGCAAGAGTGGAACAAAACACCAGGCATAAGGCAGAGTCTTCCACCCTTTACCAAGTATATAGATGCATTAATTAAATAAGAGATATTGTGATATCCCAAAATAATCCTGTCCATCATGGAGCAATCTTCAACTTCACCTGCAACTAACAACGCTATAAGAGGGGCTGAGCAAAAGCGGGTAACATAGCCAAACAACGGTTTGCTAGGAAGGGTGAAAAGCTTAGAGGCTGACATGGCAATTTGGGAGGCATGGTAAAGAAGTGATAGGTAGCACAGCATAGCGATAGAATGAAGCAACTAGCAAGCAAAGATAGAAGTGATATCAAGGGTAATGGTCATCTTGCCTGAAATCTCGCAAGGAAGCAGAACGAGTCCATGAAGAAGACAAACGAACGTAGTCGAACGAATCCTCACAACTCCGGAACGAAACCGAAGATAACGAGAGAAGCAACCCGGAAAGAAGCAAACAACATGGTAAACACACAAGCATAAACATGGCATGATGCATAAACAAGTATGATGCATGTCCAGTTTAATGAGGCATGGCATGGCAAGGTGAAGCAAACAACACTACAATTTAAGTGGAGCTCAATATGCAACGAGTTGCATATTGACAAAACACCAACATTAACACATTTAGTTCTCTCTCGTTTAGGTACACAACAATATTAAATGTTGCTAAACATGGCAAGAGGTGAAGCATAATTAAACTAACTATTTAGGCAAGTTTAAATGAGGCCGGAAACAACAAACAACAATTCCGGAAAATCCCCATATGTCATTTAGCAATTTAAAGCAAACACAATTTTAAACATTTTAAATGTTGTTTTCATGATGCGGATGACATATACAAGTTTTAAGCAATTTTTATGAAAATGTTGACATGAGCATGTATGAAGCATTTGTCGCCATGGCGGAAGGAAAAAAAGGTGCCACGGCGGCGAAACAAAAAATGGTGCCACGGCAACATATCCGAAAATGATGCCACGGCAACATATCGGTTCCGGTAGCTCACGGAGATACCGGTGCAAAAGAAGTGGGCGTGAGCGAGTCATGCAAGATGGTGGGGTGATCCCGTCTACCGGGTTCCCACGGGTCAATGGCATGGGAAACGAGGAACGTGCAAAGACCTCTCTCGGACATGGTGCAAATACGGGCATCTCATACAACACACAAGTATTCGTTCACGGGCGGTCATCTCGGGGTTATACCTTCGAAGCGTGCGTTTCGGGGCGGTTCAAAATCGTCGAGGGAAGTAGTCGTTCACGGGTCGTCGTGGAAGTAGTTGTACTCGTGTCGTAGTGGAAGTAGACATTCACGGGTCGTCGTGGGAAGTAGTCGTACACGGCGTCAGTAGTGGAACTTGGTGTGTCCAAGGTCTTCGGCGTAGTGGTACACGGCCGTAGATGTTCGGCGTCATCGGTAGAGGTACTTGGCGGACCATGAAGTCAAACTTGGCGCATCCGAAGGGGTACTTGACGAAATCCTCCTCGGATGTAGTCGTACCCGTGTAGTCGGACTTGACAAAAAAATGCACACCGGCTGCAGTCACGGTACTTGGTGAATCCCGGAGACGGTACTTGGCGAATTGCACGGGGTGGTAGCACACACGGAGGTTACAACCTCGAGCGACAGCTCGAGAAGCAGCTTGGAGGCGAAGGAACTATGGCCGAAGTAGGAGGCGGCCGACGTCGTGCATGAGCAAGGTCGAAAAGGGCCGAGGCAGGGTGCGATGGATCCGGGCAGCGGCCGCGGCTCAGGAGCCTTCCCCGATCGAGACGAGGATGGAGAGGCCGAGCAAGTAGACGGCGGCGCGAGGGACGCTGGCGGCAGGGTCATGCGCGAGGTGGATCGGGAGGAGCGGGGCGAGCGAGAGGAGGGAGGAGCGTAGGGAGGTCGAGCACGGGTGCTGGGCGGCGACGAGGCTCTCCAGCCGGCGCGTCAAACGGCGAGGCAGGCAGAGAAAACGGAGGAGAGCACGGACGAGATGGGAACAGAGGGAGGAGAGAAGGGGCGCAGAGGAGGTCCCCAGCGAAGCGCAGCCTAATTCGGCAGCGGCGGCGGGCTCCGGTGGTCGACGGGAAGGCGCGAAGGCGGCATTGCCATGGACGACGGCGAGGAGGGTTGAGGGCGGCGGCGCTCCTCGTCGCAGCGACCGGAGGGGCGACGAGCATGGTTGCGGGGTGGAGGAGGCGCTCGAGGAGGAGGCCGAGGGGACGGGACGAGGGCGCGGCGCTCCTCTCTCTCTCTCTCTACGACGGCGCAACAAGGGAGGAGGGGATCGAGCGCTGGGCTCTCCCTGGCGATGGGAGGAGCGGGCGGCTGAGAGGGGCGAGGCGGCGCTGGAGGGTATCGAGAGGGAGAGATGGGGTGCGTGGGGGCTGGGCTAGGGTTAGAGGCCTAGAGGGGGCGCGGTTGGGCCTTGGAACGGGCCGGTCTGGTTGGTCAGGCCCAAGAGGCCGGCTGGGCTGGCTCCTCTCTCTCTCTAATCCCCCACTTCTCTTTTATTTACCAAAAGCGGTAAATAGCAAAGAAATAAAAAGGAGATAAAGAGAGGGTTGGAGAAATACTTTGAGCATGGGGATAATTTTCCCGGACTCGCAAAAATATGCTCGTTCCAAGAAAAATAGAAAGGCCATGATTGAAAGATTTAAATTCAAACTCATTTGATTTTAATTCAAATGGGTTTGAACTAGGACTTGATAAAAGGAAGGTCCAAAAATGTTCGGATTTTTGGTGGAGCTCCGGAATATGATAAAAGAATACATGGCAAGGTTGGAGACCAAACTTGAAGCAAAAAAGGAACGAAATTATTTTGCAAGTGTGTTTTGGTGATTTCTGAAATAAAGAAATATTTAATATAGCTCCCTAATAATATTGAGAGGCTTCAATATGTTATAAAGAGAAATCACAAGTGAATTCCCTCAATTTAAATGGATTGAAAAATCCATACGATTTTATTTAGAAGAGTTTTTAAAATTAACGATATGATGGCATGATGAAACGATGCAATGCAAGAGATGACATGATGCAATGCAACAAGCAAAACAAATCACACGACAAAACTCGGAATAGCTGGAAGTCTTCTGGATCGTCGGTCTCGGGGCGTTACAACACTCCACCACTACAAGAGGATCTCGTCCCGAGATCTAGGATGGCACCAGAGAGAAACGTAAGAGGAAGAGAAGAGGTAAAACTAAGTTGCTTCTTCGACAAAAGAGTGAAACCACGAACCTTGAGAGGTTGAAAAGCTACAAATGACGAGTAAAATGGATAAGGAGGAATTGAAATCACTCTGGTTGAAACGAGATAAACAAGTAACAAGGAAGATCAAAATCGGACAGCACTCCGGTTGAAAAGAGATGCAAGACTTGATAAGATGAAAGAACTTGAAGAGGTGACGCAACACTCCGGTTAAATGGATAAGCAAGAAAAAAACACGATCCTCCCAATTCGCGATGATGAGTGAAGAGAGTAACATCACAATGTCTTCGAAAGAAAGAATAGAAGATAGATCATTGGAATAAAGGGACGGAGAAGAAAATGACAATTTCTGCCACAAATGAACTTGGAAAGGATCCTTGCAAAGAAGGATTGAATGGAGTTGTTGGAAAACAAACAACGAAAAGAATAAGCTTGTAGTGGGCTTATGGAAACATCTCAACATCATGAGGTGACAAACGGCCACTAAAGGAAGCCATTGATTTGAGTGAGAGCACCAAGGCGATGAAAAACTTCTTTCACCAAGAGGATAGGAGAAAACTTGGATCATTGATAAGAATCACAAATAGCAGCATTCCTTAGGGAAGGCTTTTAGGTGAAATATGACACAAGATAACTCCAACAAAGAGATTGATGGATTTAAAATACCTCATTCTAGACAACATATGAATCATGAAAAATGAAGGAAATTGTCAAGAGTGACATAACACCAACTCAAAAGATAAGGTAGAAAGAATAGCACTTTGAAATACAAGAAGAAGAATACTTGAACTCCTCAAAATAAGACATGTGCTGAACACCATGTTTATTTTTGAGTATAGCTTGGCGGGTCATAATTTCAAGAGAAATCTTGAAGAACAATTGAAGAATGAAAAGAATGCTTGATGAACCATCAGGTAGAGCCTCCATGAAGAACTCCGGTAATAAAAGGATGATAGAAAGAAAGAGAAGTTGAAAACACAAGGTGAAGCCTTGCGATGATTTAGATGGAGCTTCGCGATGATATAACCGAGAGAACTTGGAACTCCAGAAAGAAAAGATGAACATCTTAGAACCGAGAATTGATATCATGAACGAACTCCGAAAGAAGGAATTAATCACTTGGATGAAACAAGAATAAGAATTATGTTATGCGTATCCTTCACCAATTTAAATTGATGACAAGCAACAGATTTGGCATACTACTTATTCTCGTAGAAAGGGTTAAGAGAGATATAGCGTAAACTTGAGAAGGTCTTCAACAACCACCGGTAGGATTGAAACATCAAAAGAACGAATGAATTGATATGATAACAAAGGAAGAGAAATCTTGAACGAACTATCGTAAGAATTGAAAATGAAAATAGCAAAGGCACAATTCACTGGGAAGAATTGGAAAACGAATGAAGACATTTGAGGGGATTTAGATACATGAGAACGAAGAGATCATGAACTGATTAGAGGATATTTGAACGATGCACCGCAAGAATTTCAGAACAAGAGTTGAAAGCTGAGAATGGATAATTCTGAGATGATTGGCTCCGGAGAATGAAACTGAAAAGACTCCTGAATTGCTCTCGATGGGTGAAAAGAATTCTCACAATCGAAAACAATTATGAGAAGATGGCGGCAAGCTAGAACCATGAATCTTGAAGAGAATGGAGCAAGATTTAAGAGAAATCCTTCTTCAGTCTTCAAAATCCAAGAATGACGACGAGAAACACCACCATGAATTGTTGAGATACTCCGGAATGAAGAGCAGAAAGGTTGAACCAGCGATGAAAAGAATATGAAAGCGAACTTGGAGAATACATTTGACTGTTGAGAAATCATTCTTACGTCAAACTTGGAAAAGAATTTGAGAGTAACTCCGGGAAGGTTAGAAGAGTCGGGTATGATCCTGGAAAAAGACATGTGGGTTAGGGCCCACTCAAAAGATACACCTTCAAAAAATTACTTGAAAGGGAAATTGCACCGGTTGAATTAAATGACTTGAATGAGATAATAATCTCCAAATAGCTTGAACGGATTAAGAATGGAAACACCAATCTTTTGAGATATCTTGAGCACTCCGGATAAGAATAGAGAGAGGTGAACAATTAAGAGGTACACCGACATGGGATAGCATTTGAACGAGGATAAGGATATGATCAACACCGAAAGCTTGAGGTAAATCCACCGGAGAAGAAAAGAGACGAAGAATAATAAACTTGAAGCTCGTGAGCATCTTCTTGAGAATCACCGGATAAGAACATTGAAAGAATCGAATGAAGAGACTTCTCACAAATAAAAGGGATACATGATTAAGAAATCTGAGTCCTTGAAGAAAAAAGGGTGGGAGGGCGGGAAAACAAAGACAACTTGGGACGGATGAAACAAACACCGTTGAGAAAACTTAGAATTGATCTTGCGGATGGGGAGAATGATCGGATCCACTTGAAGAGAAGCACACTAGTTGGGAAAAGAATTAACATGACGATCTCGATGATCAAGAAGGATTAGTATTCACATAGCAATATGAGAAAACCATTTAGGAAAGGTATGGATTCAACATTTGACTTCGAAGCAACTCGAATATCACATATAACACAAAACAAAGGATTTGGCTTGCAGAATAAGCCGGAACAAACATATGATAGAGATTCCGTCCGAAGTTTTCGTGGTGGGGCCCACACGGGCTCGAGTGTACAGCACCATCATGTACAAGGCAGTGCACATGACATACGAAGTGTCCCCGAATCAGCATAGCCAAGGGTTCTTTAAGACACAACAAGACCACTGTAAAAACGACCGTGGAAAGGCGGACCACTAGACGTCGAACTCCAATCTCATATCATGCATCTGTCGAAAGGATATTCTAGGAGCTACTTGAATTCCCACCTATAAAACTCTCGAAACTTTCTGGTTATGCAATCTGGTGTTGGGGATACAGGGGAAGCAATATATATCTCACCCAAAACTAACAATCCCTACATCCAAGCTGTATCCATCCATCAACACATAACCAAGAAACCTTCGGAAATCATGTACCTCAACCTTCGAAAAGCATCCATTATATGAGTTATGGCAATACTCCCGAACTCCCCAGTACTGGGTGACGTCGAGGTTATCTCACCAACAACTGCATAAAAGAGATTTTTGATGTCGGCAAAACTCAGGTATTCCAGAACTGCAACGATAAAATTGTGACGACAACACCTCGGAGCTCAACTCCCCAGGTCAATGCCACATAATAGACAAGAGGCACCAAGAACAATGTTCTCGTCACAAAACCATCGGAATGATTCCAAGATACCCGCGTGATCCTAAAAAAATGTAGTGAAATTTGAGGAGAGGAAAGTCAAAAAATCTACGTCAGGAGACCTCACCAGAGCGACGAAGGGACTGAGGAGTAAAAAGAATCCTACTCTCCGATATATATAATCCTAAGACTCAAAACATTTTTTGTTCTAGACTCAACAACGCCAGCAATAAATCAAGTAGGGGCTCCTAAGTCGGGGCTGGCTCTGATTACCAACTTGTAACACCCACGATGCGGCTATATCTCCCACGTGTCGAAGCACGACTTAGAGGCATAACCGCATGGTGGTTTTGTCGCAAGAAGGGTCATCTTCACACAATCCCATGTAATGAACAAGAATGGGATAAAGAGTTGGCTTACAATCGCCACTTCACACAATGAACATAATAAATCATACATCATTCAGAGTACACACATAGTCCGACTACGGACGAAGCCAAAAGAAAAGAAGATAACCCAACTACTAGATCCCCGATCGTCCCAACTGGGCTCCACTACTGATCAACATGAAACGAAACATAGCAACAACTAAGATCTTCGTTGAGCTCCCATCTGAGCTCGGTTGCATCATCTGCACTGGTATCATCGGCACCTGCAACTGTTGTGATAATATCTGGTGAGTCACGAGGACTCAGCAATCCCAAAACCCATGAGATCAAGACTATTTAAACTTATGGGAAAGGAAGGAGTAAAGTCTAAGAATATATGGTGGCTGACATACACAAATAAGAGCGAAAAGAGAGCAAACGGAACGGTCATGAAGCTGGCAATGATCAAGAAGTGATCCTGAACTCCTACTTACCTCAAACATAACCCAAAAACCGTGTTCACTTCCCGGACTCCGCCGAAAAGAGACCATCACGGCTACACACGCGGTTGATACGTTTTAAAGAGGTCAAGTGTCAAGTTATCTACAACTGGACATTAACAAATTCCCATCTTCCTATAACCGCAGGCACGGCTTTCGAAAGATTATACCCTCCAGGGGTGTCCCAACTTAGCCCATGATAAGCTCTCGCGATCAACGAAGGATGTACCTTCTCCCAGGAAGACCCGATCAGACTCGGAATCCCGGTTTACAAGACATTTCGACAATGGTAAAACAAGACCAGCAAAGCCGCCCGCTGTGCCGACAAATCCCAATAGGAGCTGCACATATCTCGTTCTCAGGGCACACCGGATTGTCCAAACTTCCGGTAGGCCAGCCCAGAGTTGCCCCTGGTGGCCATCAGCGGTTGACAGGTTGGACCAACACTCACAACGAGCACTGGC